>NC_060155.1:12590634-12659663 GCF_021292245.1 Micropterus dolomieu | reverse complement strand
AGTAATGTTCAGTTTGAGTAAAGCACCTCCTGAAAGCTGCTATACACAAGTATGCAGTCACGGTGTATACCCACCTCTTGGTAGAGGGGTTTACTGAATATATACCTGATATAGCCAGATATATGTATCATTGTCTGTCTCACAGAGCAAGGCTGCAGCCAATCATGTTACAATCTTTCGTGTAATCTATGATGTTAACTGCTTTGGTACCCTGACTTAAGCATTCAAGGCAATGCTTACATCCAGGCTGTGTACTTCCCCTGGGAGAAGCGCTGTCTTTAGGATAATCTTAAGGATTTTAAGTGTAAACAAAAGTTGTCATCGTTCCCTAACCTAAGTTTCATGGAAGGGTTTAAAATGTATGTGTAAAGGTTAAATACTAGTAGCAGGCTAATTGTGCTCATGTGCAATCACAAAATTGAAGCAGACAGTATACCCACCTACCAAGACACCACCACAGCACTGACTATAGGTGAATTAAACCCAGACTTCTGACCACAGACTGGAAAGTAACACATGACTGTTGCAACAATGGAGTATGGAGAAAATGAGAGGCCATGAGTGTAATTATGTTATGATTTGCCATAATCACTGAATAATTATCTTGTGATTTTGACCTAACAAGCTTGTTGGTTAGATGTTCAAAGTTTTGTGTGGCATGCTGTCCCATCTTATTCTAATAGTTTATTTGATGGAGACATAAAACAGCAAATCTATATCATTTAAACAACAATTAGATAAAATTAAATTCATATGAGCAAGTCAGGTTTTTTTTATCTTATACCCTACTCAACATCAGCACTAACATTTTTGCAATATTGCAAATATTTCATAGTCATCTCAGAAAGGCTGAAAATGTCCAACTTGACTGCAGTTTTTGTCATTTCCCCCAACCTAAGCTGGCTACTCTCGTCTGCATTCCAGTCAGGGTGTTTCAAATGAGCCTAATCTCTGCCTGATATTGCCTTATGTCACCGCTCACATTTGACATTAGCAGATAACAACATAAGTTATTACAGCCTACTGCTGCTGCAACCAATCGACAAGCCTGCTGTAATATGCCTGAAGTATTCCTATAAGGATTCATGCTGTCCTGTAGTAATCAAAAGTTAGTTTAAAATGACTTTAGATTACACAAAAAGCAATCCCTATCAGGGATTTTCACGTCTGAGGACGATTACTACATGACAGTCTTATCTAATGATCGTGAAAAGACAGATTTTGATTACATAGAGATCATTGTAGTCACAAGAAAACAAGCTGCTTATTCTTTGATAATCAGTACAAAATAATACCAATAATTACAGTCATGACCTCTGTGCTCCTCTGTACTCTGTTGTTGCTGTGACAGGTGTTACTTTTCCCGGCCTGCTTCAGACTTCAGAAGTAGACGTGGGTGGTGTAGGCAAAGTTAATATTGCACTAATTATCACAGTGGTGGTAATTAGTGCAATAGCAGCAGTCTCACTATCGATATGTGAAGATATTTACGGAGATATTTAAAACATTGATAAAAAGTCAAACTCATGCAGAGAAAATCGATATATCGTGTATATATACAGATATAAAGGGCATTGGAAGGAATTTCCAGAGCCAATTTGTAGTTTTGGCATTCCATTCATTGATTTGTCTTTGGCTATAATTGGCGAATGAAACTCGGACTCATTTGTTGTTAGCCATTCTTTTACCAGCACATTTAGCTCCATTAAAACACAGCACAGTAATAATGACTATTAACAAAGCTGAAGTACAAACAGCCATACTTTCCATTAGGGCTGGACAATAATTAAATATTGTCATTCAACAACTTTCAAGTCCAACTTAAAAACAAAACAAAAAAAATTCATGGATGTTCATTCTTGACTTTGAGAACAGTTTGAGTAACAATCAGTAATTACAATTCTTTTGGGGGGGTTTGAAAATGCAGGTCTAAGATTGAGGTTGTTGTGCAGATTGTAAAGCCCTTTGAGGTGAATTTGTGATAACAGGTTATATAAATGAATAATTGACTTGCCGTGTTGACAAGGATACAGCATTTTAACCAATCATGCTGACTAAAGGCTTTTTAATATATCTTTTCTTTTTGCTCTGCCTGTGTGTGAAGGACGGAACACAAAGTGAATTTTAGAGGTGGCGTGAATCCATACCAACACAATGGGAATATGTATGTGATTAGATGCACGATTGAAGACACGTCTGTGGGAATTAAAAATGTTTTAACTTGAGTAGAAATGTCACACTTATCCTCACGCTTTATGAATCTAGAGTCTGTGCAGTTGATACATTGGCTGTTTGGGGCGAGTGAACATGGATTGCATAAACATTCAGAAAATTTGCTTCACTCTGTCTCAACAGAGAGGGGAACAGTTCATAAACACCAGTTTGATGTCTGTTTTTGCCACTCTGTGATATATATGGATTTTGGAAATATATTTTTATTAATATCACAGTGAGATTTCAACCATATCCCCAGCCTTACTTTACATGATAAAAGTAGCCAGGGTCCAGTTACATGTGATACTGAACGTAATGAGGGTCTTTCAAACATCAAGAGAGAATTTAAAATGTAATCCTCCAAAAAATGAAAAAGAAAAATGTATCAGTTGGCTCCACACGAGGAAGATCGATTGTCAGAACTGCAGTTAGAAACTAGAAGAAATGGCTTGGTCCATTTCCTCCCTTATATTTGCAAATGGAAAAGAGCACATGACTCACTCAGTTCTCTTTAGACTGTTATTGCTATGAATTTGTGATCAGTACGACCTCAGGTTAAGTAATATCACTTAATGAAATTATTGGTAGAGCTATGCATTGTTATTGTGGATGGCACAGTAATTTATACTGTAAGCAAAGGTTAATCTAGTTTAATTTACGTTCATGACTTGCCAGTATAGAACAACAGATAAACTGAAGATGATATTGCTTTTGCAAAACAAGCAGGTGTTGCTTGGGCACAATGAGCATTTTCCACCTTCTATTTGCAGGAGTGCTTTTTCCATTAAGGTACAGCAACACAGTGAGGAAGCACAAATGAAAATGTCTGAGTAAATCGATTCTGCCTCCTACATGTTCAGAATGTTTATTAATTCCTACCAATATTTGCCCAGAGCTTGAAAACGGGTGACTCCTTTAGTCCCTTACATTTTAGTTCATTGAACCACTAACCACACAGACACAACTGTGCTAGAAATTTTATCACCTGTTATTACTTTGATTGTGACCATCGACTATATATAAAGGTGGATGACGCCGCTCCACTTCCTCCCACTATACAAAATGAAGCCAAAATGTTACAGGTACTGGCAACTTGCGCTTTTGATGTAATTTGGAGCCAGAGTCTGCGCAGTAGTAATCAGGCTTGGAGCCGTGGTATTGAGGTCTCACCCCCAGCTGAATCAATCACGTGCATCAATATCATCAAATAACTATCAAATAACTAAATAAAACCAAACTCATAAGAAAAAATTACACTTTAACATACATTAGGGTGATAAGAACTACCTCAAATGAAACCATCTTTGGGAAAAATATATTTGACGTGTACTTGTGTGCTAACATTGAGGGGGCGGGGTTTATGACTGATTGATTTATACTGCAGCCAGCAGCCGGGGGCAATCGAGATGTTATGTCTTCATTTTCTGTCATGTCGTCAATCTTTATATGTCTGTGATTTAAACATGTAATATATTTTGACATATTTCTTGTACTGCCTCCTCGTTTTGTGCATAAAATGAGGAATGCTGCATTTGTCGCGGGTAGAGACGCTCAGTTCCCCTGCATTATATTGAGCGCCCCGAGCCTCAAGATCAGGTATGCACACATCAATGAAATTTGCAGAGCATTGTAATTAATTTTAGACAGTCCTTTAAAACGTTTATTGCCCTATGTGTCTATGATTGTGACCTGCATCGCACCATCATAAACAGGGCTGTAGTTTTTAACTCATTTACATTCAAGGGCTGTGGTAGTTTGTTTATCTTCACCAAGACTGGATTCCTTTATGTGAAGGCCAAATTGTCAATATGGTAGGAGCCCATTTTCAGTGCAGCATTGCTCCAGTTTGTTTATGGGAAACAAAATGTTTCCACTCACACAAGTCTTGTAGGGATAATAAATACATAGCAATAACCGAATTTCTTAACTAAAGTTCCATGTTTTTTGTTTTTGCTGTGCTTTTGCTTTGACATGAGATAGCTTCCAGTCTTGAATTACTGTTCTTAATAAAATTAATCTTAGAGAGATTGGTTGTGCCTCTGAGCTTAACACTGGCTCCTTTTTTTTCATCATTAAACCCATTTAGTTTGCTCTTGGTACATATTGTGCTCTGCCTTGTGTTGTCCCTTTCATTTGTGCTTTAACAACCATGGCCAATACAATTATGTTTCAGAAGCCTTTAATTTGTGTTTAATGCTAAATCCAGAATATCCCTTTATTTCACACAAGGGTTTTACATGGATGGTAATATTGTGTGCTTTTATTCCTATTGTTATCGCTTGTGTGTTACATATTGTACAGCATCATCGGTGCTGCCTTTCAAGATGTCAGCTAAAATATATGTTCGGTAATACATAGTAGGTCAATGGCCCTCAAACACTTCCGTACTCCAGTCTTACAGTGCCGTGACCAGAAATGGAGACACCATCACCAACAGGCTTTCAGAAAGTTTATTTCTATGCACTGTGGTAGTCTGAAGTTGCAGAACATGCTGCAGTTACAGATAGAAAGCTGTTAGATGACGTGATGGCCCGCGGTCGGTGGCCGACAGAAGGTCACACCTCTGCCATAAGAGTAACAGACCGCTCCAGCATTCCCCAGCCTTCTCTGTGTGTAACCATCTGAGCTGACATTTGAATTTTTGCCTTGTACATTGATGCATGGAGTGATTTTAGGTGAATGTTTGACTGTATTTATTTATTTTAATGACATGTGCAACTACAGCTTCATATGTGTGTGATATTTGTCATAATGCATGATTGGATTCCACCACTTGTTTCATGCTTAGAGTTGTCGCTGTTCTCTAAAACCTAAAAAAAATCTAGAGCTGAAACTAACAATTATTTTTATTATTGACTGATTTGCCAGTTACTTCATTAATTCATTTTACAATTGTTTTTTATATAAAATGTCAGAACACAGTGAAAAATGCACAGCATGGTTTCCAAAAGCTCAAGTTGACATACTCATATTGCTTTCTCTGTCCTATCAGCAATTCAAAACCCATGGGTGGTCATTTTAATGTCAAAGAAGTCTAAGGAAACCAGAAAATATTCACATTTGAGAAGCTGGGAGCTCGAGAATTTTTCGTATTTTATGTTGTATTTTTCCTGCAACTAATTGATAAATTGACTAATGGTTTCAGCTCTAAAAAGATTTTGAATAAACATGAAAGCACGTAAGCTGTGTATTATTATTATTTCAGCTTTCAGCTGTGTCTTTATGAAATGTATTATCTTATGATTCAACAACCCGTGCTGCCTATTTTTAATTATTAGTTTGAATCTCTCTCTGTTCTGGTAACAGATTTCAAAGGGTATAGCCAAAGGGAAAGCCATTGCATTGACAAGGGAGCACAGTATCTGCCCTTTTGAAAACTCATTGGATCATAATTATTTTTGTCTCCCTCTACTGGGTCCTGCTAAGGTCTTATTACACACCAGTTAAACAACTGATTTTCCAGACCATCAAATAGACAGTCATATCTGCTGCAATGCATGAAACTGTTGAATGTCTGGAATGTAAATAGTTAAAAAATTACATAGTATGCTGCTAGTGAACAAACAGTTGACTGTTATAACTGATTATGTTTGTAAGACATACTTGATACACATTAACAAAGAACAAAACAGTTAGATGCATATTTCCCATGCTCCACAATAAATAAATAAATATTTAAAGCTTGTTATTCATCAGATCTATGTCTAAACACAGATGATAACCTGCCTTTGTTAAACCTTAAGCCTTTGATCATTAGCTTCTTAAATAGATCAAAGCTTGCATACATTGGTTCATGATGAATCTGTTTTCTCATTTTAGTGTAAACTGAAATAAAATCAAGCCCTTTGCTACCTTGGGCCAGTCTGTTGCCATGGCAGTCGTCTGTGAGGTATGCTCCTATGCTCTTATCACGAATTGCATTACTCTTATGTTCAGCCCAATTACCCGACTCCTCTAACAAGCTTTAAGGTGCAACAGCACTCTTCCTGGGGTTAACATGTGGTGCAATGCAAACCTCAGCCCTATCCCATAGTATCTCTATGTGCCACACAGTGGCTCACCAACATTTGATTGAACATGTTGACCTCAAAATGACATCTCATTACCCTGCTGATCAATATATCGGAGTAGTGCATATAACAACATACTGAAGGAGGCACTCTTCACTCAAGAGAATCAATATGTGAGGATAGGCACAATAAGATATTTTCTTCTCCCGGAATATTTCAAGAGAAAAGTCATGTAGAGGCGTTTGTCCTGGCATTGGTATTTAAACCAGTCTCAAGGTCATCCTAAATCGTATTTCCACTTTAAGATGTGTTTCAGTAATGTTTAATCTTCAAGTATCACAGTTAATCATTCTGTAATTCATCTACTAGACATTTAGATGTTTTCTTCACTCATTTCATTGTGGAGAGAGAAACCAAAATTAGCACTTCTGTTGGTGTAAGTGCATTTATCTCACTCTATCCTAAAGTCATATTATGCTTATTTTCAGGTTCATAATTTTATTTAGTGGTTGTATTAGAACAGGTTTACATGGTTTCATTTTCAAAAAAACACCATATTTCTGTCACACTGCACATTGCTGCAGCACCTCTATGCACCCTTGGCTCCTGAGTGACATTGGTCCCCCATGCCGAGGCCCATCTTACTTCCTGACTGGCATCACAAAGATCGTGATTAGAGTAGCACCAGGTGGCGGTCCAGTATGCAATTTGTGGGTTATATTTATTAGGCCAGCTTGTCAGTCTTAAATGTTAAATACTAATCTAATTCATAATCTAAAGCATGACAGAAAATAGAGATTACAAAGTTACCTGGTTAGAAAATTAACATTGTAATTATTTACATTTCCATGCAGTTTGTAGCATCCAGTAAGCTGCTTTGTAAAATGATGTGCTCTTCTTCATTCATTAAATTAATTTGCTCTTGCGCATTTTGTGCTAAACTTACGTTTCCTGTGTAGACTTGTTTGGGGACTGATCCACAATTTGACCACTCTAACGAGTTCCAATTTATTAGCCTTCCTTTGTGTTTTGAGGGAGATGCTTGTTATTACTATACTCTCCTCTGAGACTCATTATGGCTGTGGAACTGGAGGATATAAAATAATGGTTTCGCTTGGGACATGATTGTTACCAGAAACACATGTTTTGAATGTAAAGCTTCCTCACCTTTGTGTGTTTGTTTTGTTTTGTTTTGTTAAGGTGCTGGGCTGTTGCAGCGTGGACACTAAAATGCCAAGTGTGTATTCATATTCACACCCTTCAAAAGTGCCAAAGTGACTGTTGTCATGGATATCCAAATGTGACTCTGGCTGAGTTCAGAGTTTGGTGTAATTCAAAATTACAATGGTTCTCATTTATTAATGGGTTTGATTGGAAGCCTACATGCCACCTGTGGATTTTAATGGAGAGCAATCGAAAGTGGGCATTGTGTTAAGAGCATTGCCAGAAATGCACTGTAGGTGTTGTGAATGTGCTCACTCAGCTTGCACTCCTGTTAACATTGAGAAACTGCCATGAATCAGTGTCTGTATCACCACCATGCCAATCTTTACATTCGCAGTGGTTTCAACAATAGCACAATAAATGAGCACTAAAACTCCTACTAAGTGAGCTGAAGGGGTTATGGGGAGGACATTGACAGAACCGCAAACATGCAAGAGATAGTGAAACACAATCACACAGTTAGCACAGCACTGAATTCTGGCTGTATTGTTATCTGTAATTGTAATGACCTTACCTGAAATGTGTTGTTCTGATACGTGCGAGGAGGAGTGGTGACTCATCTAGTTTGCATTTTCTGTAACTGTGCTTATCTCAAAGTGTCTCTATTCTGCAGCACAGTTCGTACCTTCCTGTCTCCCGTCTCTGCCTCTGCATCTGCGGATTAGTAAACCTTTGCTGGTGCTGATTCACCCTTTGTCCAATACAACACAATCCACAGCTCATACTATTTTGATCAGAACATTCTTGGTATGATGTCACTCAAACAAGCAAAAAAACATCATATTATTTAGCACAAGTGTATACTTAATGTCTGTATGTGTATGTTCTGTGTTTGTTTTCATCTGTTGCGTCAATATAAGCTCAAACAGACCCATCTCAGCTCCACTGGCTGTAAATGCAGATGTGTTGAGTAGCTTTGTTTTGAAAATTTCTCACATAAAAGAACTGTTTATTAGTGATTATTGGGTGCCTCAGAAAACAGTAATTACTAAAATAATAGTGTCCTCTTTGAATTTAACAAATGCAGCAGTCAGATAATTTATTTACCCCAGGAAGCGAAGGGAATCTGTCTCTCTTCCTCATCCCCTCTTTGTTTCATCTCCATCTTCTTCTCTGTCTCTGCCTCTCTCTTATGTCTGCCGATAAAGTCTATTAGGAGTCTCTATGTATGACAGCCACGGGGGAACATTCCTTTTTGAAGACACTTCACACTGAACACTTAAAACAGTAATTGTTATTAAGCAACTGCTGCTTTGGTAGCTGAACTAGCTCTCCCTAATGGCTGGTTTTAGGCTACATGTTCCGCAGATGTAGTCTCTTGATAATGCTGCTGCTGTTGAGATTCTTTTGAAATGCCTGCCTCGCTGTTTACTCTACAAGCTGATGCCGTATGGTAACTGTGACGTCCAGTCAAGATCATGTTAAGACGCTCTTGCAAAAACATTAAAGTCTTCATACGTCAGTGTAGGGCTCGGCCCAGAGCCGACGGAGATTCATTTCTCTTCAGTGGATCGTGGGAAGGCTCTCTGCAGACAAGTCAATGTCTCACTCACTCTGCTTAGTCAGGCCTAACACGCCCGAGGCAGATCACTCTCTGCTTGCATATAAATTAAAGCAGATAGCCTTGTTCGTGCTTTATTATCTGCTTTGCTGCTGAGTGCTGTTTCAAACTTCTCACTGCGAGGTGGTGCTTATTTCACAGAGGCTAATGACGGAAGTGTCGACCTCATTCGCACTCTTCAAGCTGAGGATGAGTAACGACCACCGTCATGAATTTATGGGAAGCGCTGCAAATGAATGATCAGGGATTCACTGTCTTTCTGCTTTTATTACATTTCCAAAGCAACACCTTTGTTTACACTCGGTACATAAGGCACTGTGCATGTGTATGCCACATTTTGAAAAGAATGAACAAAATGTGACTCACACTGGATCGTACCAAAGGCTCTGTTTTTCAGCTAGGTTATTTTTTTTGGTATTTGCTCAAGTCAGGGCATGATCACTGGCTTATAGTTTTTATCTACTCCAGCATATTGGATTTGAAATAAAACAATAACTATGAGGTTAAAGTGCTGACTTTCAGTTTTAAGAGTATTTAAGGGTGTTCACATCCATATTTGGTGGAAAGTGTAGGACTAGTTTCTTTTTTATACATGGTCCCTCAATTTTAGGACAATGCAGCTTAACCGTGACCCCAAACGAGCAGCAGAAGCTATCGGGGAGGTTTTCAGTGCCAAGTATTTTAAAATTCCGGACAGGGCAAGTCAGTACTTGGGTGAAGAACAGACTGAAGGGAAATCCCCTAAAATAATTAAGAAGGGAATATGGCTGCAGCACAGCATAACAAGTAAAGATACTAAGTGACTGGTGATACCCCTAGAGAGTTAAGTCAGGCATTGACTGACGAAGCTTAATTTGGTCCCCCAGAAACTGGTGAATCGTGTTTAAGAAGGGCTTGAGTTCTTACAATTTTCATCTAATATGGGTACAAACAACCTCAAATTAGAGACCCTAAACACCCATTCACACAGGTATTTTCACTTATGTTGCCTGATTCGACCTCTTGTCAGGACCATGTGGGTACAAACAAGGCTTTATTTACATCTCTCTCACTATTTCCTGTTAGTTTTGCTTCACCTGTTAGGATGGGACAATTTACCAAGTTCTGATTGGTCCATAGAGTTGCAATTCCAAGCATAGCTCCAACCAGCTTCAACCTTAGTTGAAGTATAATCAGCCTGCTTACTTAAAAACACCTGCGTGTGTGTGTGTGTGTGTGTGTGTGTGTGTGTGTGTGTGTGTGTGTGTGTGTGTGTGTGTGTGCTTAAAGTCATCACTTAAACCTCACAGTCATTGTTTGATTTCAAATTCAAGAGGTTAGTTTCACTAATCCCTTTCACTAATTTAACTAATAGTCAGATTCAGAAAGAGGTCTAAATTCATCCATTGCACAACTGCTTCAAACAGCTCAGCTCCCTTCACTCCAGCAGAACATGTTTGCCTTCTGGAAGAATCCATCCGTTATAAGAAATATTCCCAGACATTCTATTGGGAAAATTCAGTAAAAAGTGTAACAAAATACTTCAAGTAGCATTAAAATCCCTGTGCAGTGCAGACCTTAGTACAGCTGAGATGCTGTGACTTCTTAATGTGGCTTAGGGCTCAGTACGTCTGTTAACTCGTCAGTCAGGCTCAGGATAGTTTACTTGGAAAACGAGAAACGACTGACATTGTCCCAGTCCCTGTAACATCCTGCTTAGTATGGATCTTGGTCACCATCCATCCATCATCCCAGCTGACATCGGGCGAAAGGCGGGGTACACCCTGGACAGGTTGCCAGTCCATCGCAGGGCCATACATAGACAGACAACCGCTCACGCTCACACTCACACCTAAGGACAATTTTGGAGACACCAATTAAGCATGCCTGCATGTCTTTGGATGGTGGGAGGAAGCCAGAGCACCAGGAGAGAACCCACATGGACACAGGGAGAACATGCACACTCCACACAGAAAGGCCGGTGCAACCGGGGTTCGAACTCACAGTGCTAACCACTTTACCACCGCGCCGCCCGATCTTGGTCACAGTTCTTTAAAAAAAACAAATGTAATGGATCTGTATCAAGGTTATGTGTTTATGTAAAAACAAAAATACTATTTGCCGATACATTGTTATTGGATTTTTAAAACTCTCAAATATCTATTTTAGTATCAGCCTAAAAATCCAGTATTGGTCGGGCTATAGTATAAAATATTTTTGTGAGACCAGCTCCTGGAGTACAGAGGCAGCACAAAAAAATGTGTCACTTTCCAAATACAGTTTGTTGCCCCTGGATCATTCTTCATTCGGGAGTTATTTTGGATGCAAGAGTTTTGTAACCTCTGTGTGTTCTGCAACAGCAATGTCTTATCTGCCCAATGCATTTTTTAAGTCTGTGTTTGGATTTGCTAATCTAAATTGCTAGTGGAGTACCTAATACCAGGGTTTAAGATGCAGAATAGAAAATTAGCCATGGGTCTTTCATTATCCTAATGAACTCATTATGGGTCTGATAATTGTCCTCAGTTGGCACAACAGATTGGTAGCTGTTGGCAAGTAATATTTCACAACAAGTTTATTTTCTATATTTTATTATGTGTTAATACAAGAAACACTGTAGCATTCTGTTCTACACTGACATAGTTATTGGCACAGTAATTCTTATTTCCAGGCAATCTAATTGCCATGTTGTCATTGTAGATGCTGTGATTATAGTTTCATAAGGGTTGATTTCATCTGTTGGATCATCGTCCCTTCTCTTACACATGAATTATTAAAACGGGGTGGTGGTGATGGGGAGGGGGGTGGGGGGGTGGTGATGTAATTAGTTCAATCAGAGAAATGGAACATGTGACAAGATTAACTAGATCCATGGGAATCTGCCCACATGAAATTTGGGAACAACAGTTGTGCCAGTGATTCAAACTAGGGATTTCGAGGACACAACACACATGGAAGGGTTAATGCATGGAAGTGCTCTACGTTGGTTTGGACAGACTTCTTACTGCTGAATAAATTCTCAAAGGAAATTTTAAAAAAATCCACTAGCTTTGAAATCAGAGAGAAATGGGTTTCTGTGGTTGTCTCTAGAAGGGAAAATGAGGCAACAGTTGCAGGCAGATAGCCTAGTGCTTAGATGCAGATTGTTATACAGTATTACTCATTGGTATGCGTCTCATTTGAAACCTGCGTTTTTTGTTACCTATTATAAGAAACATTTCTGCTCGAGTCAGTGTCTGAGCAGGGGCAATGTTCACTTAGGCTGTTGTTCATCCTAATTTGCCAGGTTAGGTCTGTACTCATTCAGGCTTGTCGCAAGCTATCTTTCCTCCTGTCCTTTTAAAGAGGATTTCACTCAAACTCATGCCCAGACCCAATCTCATTTACCAGACCAATTTCCTCTGCAAACCAGAGCCAATGTGAAATATGCCATGCTCTTGTCTATTGTGAATGTGAGGGCCTATTCTCCGACATGTTTGGCACATGATGGCAGCGCCTGGCCCGACACCAAAACATCACTGTGAACACTGCAAGTGATAATAGTACAAGAATATAAATTCTGGCTTGATTCTAAAAATATACTGTACATTTCAGTACTGTATGTAAGTGTAGTGTGAGATGCTTCTTTGATACTCTGCTCTCACTGCTGTGGTGTTTCTGCACTGCATTCAATTAGCATCACCAATAATGCGTTTTTTCCTTTTGTTTTTTTCTTCATCTGTTCTCTTTAGACATGATGGTTATTGCTGTTCATGCTGTTCATCCTTTTTAATATGTACTCCAAACAATTGCTGCTAGTAGCGTAACATCTGTCACATGCTGTGCAGCAGAGGGTTTTCCCTCTGGAACACCTAACTTCAGAAGACCTTTGTGTAGATTGACAAACTCTTATGCAGGGACATTAACAGGGGTACAGAGAAATCTATATAAAATCCTGGCCATTTAAAAGAGAGAAAATATAATCAAAGTCTTATCGGAACTCTGAAATCACAGCACTGCAACTTGATAATTCTGAAGTTCAGTTTCTCCCTTCCAGACTTGGTGAAAGTCCCACACGCCACAGGCATGTTCTGGCAGAAGGGTGCTCGGCTTGTACCAGGGGGTGAGAAACCGCTCCCTCAGCCAGCAGGATAACATTCTCCTCCCCTCCAGTCTCACAAAACCACCTCCTGCCAAGAGCCTCCTACTGCACTGCCACCTGGTCTTCTGTTGTAAGTCTAATCCCAGCCAGAGACCCATCCATAAGGCAGCCAGGCTTCCTTATGAAGCTGTAGTCCCACCATCAGACCTCAGCAAGGACCCTGGCGATGACATGTATGAATAAGCAAGCCTCAGTGCCAACTGTTTAGCTAATCTTCTTTGTTTATGTGTGATTGAATTACAGGATTGAATAAGCAGAAAATTAATTGTTGACTTTTAATACCATCCCCACAAATGTGTTCGCCAATTGAGGTAGTCATTGATGGAGGGCATTGCACTTATCTGTGAGACTGTTTTTTAAATCAAAAGGCCTGTGTCTAAAATCCTAGATCTAGTAGTTAAAATGAAAGAAATACAGTATAAGAAGGGTCATTTCAGTTAATTTAACAACAGTCTGTTGTTTTCAGAAATGGATGGTTTTATTAAACAAAGGCAAAGGCATTTAAGGGAATTGCATGCTTTTGATACAGGATGCCTGAGCTACACTGGGACCTAGACATTTAGTTAGTCAGTATGAGAAAGGTTGAGGCTGACCTTTTTTAAATGGAATATTCCCTAAGAACAGTCGCCAGTGACCAAATTTAAGTCTTCAATCTTGTAGATGTACACTCTGGCATTCAGAGCTCTTATGTTTATCTCATTGATTCAGCCAACGTCAAGCACCATGGCGTTACAAGCAAAATCCCCATCTCCCCCCCGCCCCCGCCTACCATTTTTCCCTCTCTTTTTAAGGTTGTGCCAATGGTGAATACAAATTGTATGTGATATTTAAACAGCCATAACATTTGCCTAAATCAAACAGTCATTGCCCAAAGCAGGTTGCCTTCATCAGCAGCATGTTAAAAGCATGCTCTTGATTAGTGTTTGTAATTTGCCCTGCTGTCTTTTAGTGAGAATACAGCACATTAGCCGTATGCTTAAAGATGACAAGGCTGCTGTCAGGGGCTACAGTACAAACTCCTGTCCTACCAACTGTTGCTGGTGTTTCACAATTATCAATTTATTCAGAGAGAATTTAATTTAATTCTAAATTAGCAATTGAACCGGACTGAAGTTAGTGAATCTCTAATAATGAATTAATCAAAGTTATTAATTATTGTAATGAAATTACCCATCCACTCATTAAGTCATTTCATACTAAACAGCATCAATTCAGAATTGACCCTTAATTCAATAAACAAAAATAGGGCAGTAGTTTCAGACCCTTACTCCAGTGTGCTGTGTGCCAAACAATTCACTCATGCTTTTAGTCCACTGAAGCTGCCAAAACACTCTTTGCGTGTCAACCACACGCCGGGGAGCTGCACATGACACAGTTCCACAATTTCAATTCTGTCATCATAGCAATTAGAAACCATAATGTCATTAACAATGAACAAAATAAAAATTTGGAATCTGTAAATTGATTGAACATAAGAAATGCAATTCTTAAACTTCTTAAAAATAACTGATTTTTATGACCACTTGGGGGCAGTGTAAACAAGTTGTGAACAAAACCTTGACACTTTTAAGTTGATATGGATAACTTGTTTGCAAACAGTTGCTTATTGACACATCCAAAAAGAAGTCTTTGGTCTGTACCACTCCTGAGGGAAATACTTAACTCTTCCGCTGCTAAATGCTCAACTGTGTTCGCCAGCTAGTCGTTGAGTGTGTGTCTTTGCTGGTTTTAGATCTTTTTCTCCGTAAACAGCTGCCTGCCGCGCCCAAAAATCCTCAGTGAGAGTGGTGAGAGTAAACCAACAAGTTGCGCTCTGGACAGCCAAACAATGGGCTGAAACTCGATATAAAGCTCCGTAATTCTCTGTCAGTTCATTGCTTCGAGCAAACCCTTTCACGTTAAAAATAAATAAATAAATAGATGTCCAAATAACAAAGGGAGGTCCATAATTAGTCAAGGAGAATGTTTGCAAGTGTTGAAGCCACATTATAGAAACAAGTTATGGATTTTTTAGTTGGACCTAGTTACATTAACTGCTCTACTGCTGAAAGAAGTCCTAGTTATGAAATTTAAAATCTGTTTTTGAAGTTCAAACGACGATGCACCCTCAAATAACATTTTGTTTATCCCTGCCATGGTCCGGCCGTACCTTTCCTTCTCTCCTTGTGTTTTCCTGTCATTTCTCCCATCCCTGTGTTTTCTTGTTTGTTTTTCCCTGTTTGTCTCTCTCTGTCTGTGCCTGTGTGTATGTCTGACTGGGTGTTGCCCTCCTCGGTGGCTACCAGCCTCCTGCACACCTGAGTCTCATCCCACTAATCAAGTCAACCCCAGCTCTTCACTTTAGTCTTCGTCAGATCGTTCCATTCACCAGTGTGGTAACTACGCTACTGACAACAAGTCTCCTACTTCGCCTAGTTTCTCCGTGTTTGCTTTAGACTGCTTCGTGTGTTGTTTCCCTGTGTTCACGTTCACTCCACTGCTGTGCCAGCTATTGGCTTGGCTCAGTGTTCACGGTGAAGTGGTCATTAGTCAAGTCAATTACAATACTTTAATAATAATAAAAATAGCCCTCATCGCTTTTCCTCTTCGGAGACCAGACTTGATAACCATCCTGTTTTCACTGCCCTCTCCCAGCTCACAGCAAGGGACAGCGAGGGAGGCCGAGGGCTAGTGAGTGTCAAGACCACTGTCCTGGATGAAATGACAAAGATCCGGGAGTACATCAGGAAGATGGCCCCCAAAAATGAAGGGCTTATTGAATACCTCAGGCAGCAGAAACCCGTGGGTGAGGACAAGGAAGATGAAGAACCTTCATGGAGGGACAAGCCGCTGCACGGCATGTACCACAGACAAATAGAAGAAGTGGCTGATATCAAGAAATCCTACCAGTGGCTGGAAAAGGCTGGACTAAAGGACAGCACAGAAGCACTAATCATGGCGGCACAAGAACAGGCACTCAGTACAAGATCAATAGAGGCTGGGGTCTACCACACCAGGCAGGACCCCAGGTGCAGACTGTGCAAGGATGCCCCTGAGACAGTACAGCACATAACAGCAAGGTGTAAGATGCAGGCAGGAAGTGCGTACATGGAACGTATGTACGTACCATAATCAGGTAGCTGGCATAGTGTACAGGAACATCTGTCATGAGTATGGGCTGGAAGTCCCAAGGTCAAAATGGAAGACACCTCCTAAGGTAGTTGAGAATGACCAAGCTAAGATCCTGTGGGGCTTCATGATCCAGACTGACAAACTGGTGATGGCTAAACAACCAGACATCATGTAGATCGACAAACAGCAGAAGAAGCTGCAGTGATAGATGTGGCAATCCCAAGCGACAGCAACATCAAGAAGAAGGAACACGAGAAGCTTGAGAAATACCAAGGGCTAAAAGAGGAGCTAGAAAAGATGTGGAAAGTAAGAGCAACAGTGGTGCCAGTGGTAATCGGAGCACTGGGGGCTGTGACCCCCAAACTGGGAGAGTGGCTACAGCAGATTTCCAGGTTTTTATACTGCATTTAAGTCGTGGTATCTTTGTATGGTCTCAACATAACAAATGTTAGGGATAATCTTTGTTTATGTTATGCGTTTCTGAAAATAAGGGGAAATTAGAATATCGGCCGATATATCGGCTGTTGGATTTTAAAATCTTCCAATATCAAAATTGGTATCAGACTTAAAAATCCTGTATTGGTTGGGCTCTATCAGCTACCAGCACCCGGATCAACTCACACTGCCTGCCTTGCAATTCAACACTGGTCATGAATCGTTTTTATTTCAACATCGTTTCACAATAAATTGTGTTTAATTACATCATCTCTGTCGTGTCTTGCATTTGGGTCCAGAACCTCTAGAGAACATAACAATCCCACGGGATGTCCAAGTGCTATACCTGCTGTCTATCATACCTGGCAGGAAACCAGGTCTACCTTGAATTCGAATCAGTTGGGAGGTTAAATTAGACCTCCCCTCAAGTTTTCGTGAAATAAACCACACCTTTAAAGTATTGTAAATGATGGAATTGTTGTTAGAGACTCCTAGCTGAGGCCCAACAGGGAGCAAGAGGTCTGTGACATTTCCAGGTTCAACCCCACCCTTATTTTAAAGAGTGACTTTTAATCTGTGTTAACAGATTAGCTGCAGGTCGCGTTGTATATTTTCTCTCAGACAGATATTAAGAAACAGCTGGATGAACATGAACATACATGCTACTCCATAGTTTTACTATGCCAAGCGTCCTTACAAGAAGGAATGATGAGTCATGTCACACGCTTCTCCTCCCAGCCCAGACTGTGTGTTCTGTTGAAGGGAGTGGATCTGCAGATTCATGTCAAGGCAGAAAAATGTTGGCCACAATCATCTAATTTCTCATGGCTGTGTGCCACTGGGGCTGGCCCGGCTCAGGGAGTACCACTTCTTGCTCGGAGAACACAGTATACACACAATCCATCACAGCGCCCCAACCATCAGCTATCCAGCCAGCCTCAGCTGGATCTAAACACCGAAAGCACACTTCCTTGATTAATAGAGTAACTGGGTGCCTAATAAAGCTCTTTTTGTACCCCACATTTCAAACAAATCGCACCAAATCAAAATCTTTAGGGATGTAAATTCCTCTTTTTTTTTGTGCTGTTGCTGGCCTAATCACATGGAATTACCACTGTTTTAAGACCGGGTGCCTTTTTCCCATCCTATGCCATTATCAAGCCTACTAATCCATCGAAAATGGTTCTATTTTTACTCCTTATGTGCTTGAATTGCAAACACGACGGCATCGTTACAGAAATCAATATCCAGCTGAGTCCACTGTGCCCCAAACCCATGTCTTGTATTCAAAAATCAAAGATCAGCCATAGAACACACAGACACATATGGGTGTGAGAATCCCAGGGTACCTCATTGGATCTGCGTACCCTCATTGTCCACGCACATTGTGAGACAGAAAGCAACATGAGTGAGCAAATGACGAGGCAGCTGCATTGTCCCTTTGTTTCGTAGTGAAGCACAGATGCTGGAGCTTGTTTTCCTCAATTCTCCTGCTATATTGCAGTGTGGACTGGTGTTGAACATATGTAATTACCTGGGCCTCTGTAGGTGGGATTAGGAACGAAATTAAAATAGTGTGGATGGCAAAAGGGAATACAAGAGCAGAGAGAAAACCAAGCTTTAGTGATTACATTGGGAACAGTAGCATTTGCAGCACCAGTGTGTGTGTGTTTGTGTGTGTGTGTTGTGCATAAGTAGTCACATGAGTTTGGAGAAATCAAAGACAGTCAAATCTGAGTGTTACTGCAGTTCATACGTAGTGTTCACACTCCAGTCTGGCTGTGGTGCAGTGGAGATATTTATGTGAGGTTGTGACACACCCAGTCGCAGTAATGGTTGCATCTGTTCTGTCAGCCTGACCTGAGGGTTCGCTCTGTTTACAGAGCACTGAGACATACTTCAAGTCAGTGACCTAAGTGTGTCAGGAGGCTTTTTTTTTTGATTTCAGGAAGATTCCTGGGGTCCTTCACAGTTCAGACTGTATTTTATGAGTGAGGAACTTTCATGGTCAGGAGGTAATGTTTCATGGGCATTTGCTGGCTACCAGGCTAGATGAACCTTCGGTAATTGTATAACCGTGGACAGATGGCTTGAATAATATGTGAATATGGCAGTGTCTGTACACAGTGACACTTAAAAAAGTGAAATGCTTGCCAGTGTAAAGTTAAGTGTCTTTATAACAAGCCTTCAGTCTGCTCTGTTTCCCTTCATACAGCAGTCATATGAATGTTGTCAGTTCGAGCTTCACATTCCCCAAGGTGAGAGTTACATGGGATTCAAAAGGGCAGAGTTTGGCTGCCTCAGTTGTTGATGGATGAGCAAGGGGATTTAGCTCGCCGTAAGCCATTTTATCAATATAACTTGAATCTGTGTAACCATATATATTTCCACAGTATCAGTCACAGATTTACACTGGGTTAAAGAGTCAAGTCTATTGCATATTATCTCTGTGATTTGCTTTTTCACAGTCAAATACCGACTTTAATACATAGGAGTCAAGAGCTGACTTCTCCTATGGGGCCAGTTCTTCATCAGTACCCTTTTACTTGCTTTCTAAGTTAAAGTGTTTAGAAACTCTTGAGGTATTTTGATTAAAGTATACATGATGTGATAGATAAATACAGTCGACCTATTTGATTTATTCTGCTTAAAGCACTTTTTCCCCCAAGGCTGTTTCTAATACCATGTCTGTCCGTTGTTGATTGTTGTTGCAGCCCTCGGATGGAGGCTGTGCATGTGACACCTTCAAGGACGTGAAAATACTTGCAAATCACTCAGGTCTATAATCCTATCATAATATATCATAGCAGTCTGATCAATTGGACATTAAGACTTTTGTTTTTCTCATTATATTACAAAGCTACAATGCAGCTTTTTTGGGCTTCTTTCCTGCCGGCTTTTTGGCAGGAAACTGGACTGACCGCTTCACCTTTAGTATGTTGATGATGAGCTGTTTGCTTTATGCTTACTAAAATACTTTGCGTGCAGACCAAAGATGAATAAACATTGTACTTCAGAGCTAAACACATGTTAAAAAGGATTTATATTCTGTAACTATAGTAAAAAAAGCTAATCCCCATTGAGAGTTCTGTAGATGTAAAGCAGACATTTTGCAGACCACCGCCATTGTTTAAGTTAATGTTTTTCACTGGCAAAATATTTTGTCAGCAGTCTTTAAGTGTGGAGTTTAGACTTGTAAAGCAGTTAGCCCGGCAGGGAGCTCATCTAATTGCAGCGAGAGAAAATATTGTACAACGTCAAAGTTGTTACACTTTTGCTGATATACAAAATGAAGCTGTAATGCGTGATCACACAGTGGTAGGATTGCTCACTAATGCTGTCAAAGCTTTGATGTAGATGGATGGAGGTGGAGATAAACAGTAAACAGAAAGAGACAAATGAAAGAAAAATGAATAGACATCCTCCAAAAGGAAGTTTGTTCACTGCCTGCACATGGAAAGACAATTAACACACACCGTAAAAGAGATTTTAACCTCAATGTGACTTCCTAGTTAAATAAAGGTTAAATAAATAATATATACAAAATTTGGCACTATGGATAATAATAGCACAGGCGTTTATGGCCAAAAATGTGTTGATTGTATTGGGGCTGTTTGTAAAGTAAATGATAGGAGAGGATACATATATTTTTTTAGATCCAAAGCTGTATGGGTGGAAGAAACATGGGACATGGGGAGAGGGAGTGTTTAGGGTGATGCGCTTCTGTAAAGTGAACAGATGACAGCGTTGGTTTTGAAATGAATGATGCTATAGGTAGATGATAAACTTTCCTTTAACCTCCTTTAATAAATGGTTCATGACACACTATAATGTAGTGTTTTAATAAACAACAGATATAAGTGTTTATTAATGTATTTATCAACAACTATAACTCCTCCTGTGGGCACCAACAAGTGGAGGCTCATAAAACACAGTTTCATAAACAGTTACATTAAAGTGTCCTTATTTTTGCTTACATCTACATTATAATGTGTCAGAAACCATATTGTAGTATTATACTGCGTAGTAACAGTAAATAGTGGGGCTTTAAGTAAAGTTTTGCCAAGGTAGATTGAAAAGGCATGATTTCACATATATTTTCTTTCCAATATGTGAGGGGAAATATATTGTGTCTATTCAAATGGCACAGTGTGGACAGTTCATTTCTGGCTCTACTGGAGGTGACAGTAAATAAATCATGAAATTATGAGAAATATCTAATTAGTTTAGATAGTATTACTGTTGACATATGAGAAGAACAGCCATCTCTGAGTTTTGCACATTACCAAATAAAAATCCCATTTTCTCATGTTCTCTCCACTACTGCTTACACCTCATCTTACATCTAAATTCCCTGAATTAAAGGGAGCATTCTTGCCACTACAAATGTCTCTAACGTTAAAGCTTTGTCTGCCTTTTATTCAGTGACTTTTTTTTTAATATAACCAAAATAGATTATACTTCTGAGCCGGATGGGAATGAGATCCATAACTGTGCAACCATGTGACTCAAAAACAAAAAACATGTTGATTTTTTAAAAAGAAGAATAAAGGAGTACAAAGGGTACGCAGGCATGCCAGCCACTGCACCAGTCTATAGAAGAAGACTTTCTTTAGATCATTCTCTCAGATGTCTCCATGATATTACTGTATTTATTCTCTGCTGGTGGTTTGAAACACATCAGGAAATTGGCGTCTCCTGTGGCAGCCAATTTCGCTGTCACTTATACCTTCTCGCTATTCCTCTCGCTTCAGGACAGATCTGTCTCCTGCTTACACTTCTGAGAGGGCAACTTTACATTTTGGTTTAAGGTGTTTTTGTGAAGACATCAGCTGCAGTCTATCAGACCATGGAAATAAAGACATTTTGTTCTTATTTTGTTTCAATGCTGTAAGGAAAAAGCTTAATAAGTAACATTTCATGTTGTATTTTTATTACTTTTCTCCTTGCAGCACAAGATTGGCAGCTGAGAGAGATTTGTCTGCATGTGTATGGGGATCTATTAGACCGGCTTTGATAAGTGTGTGAGGGATTATTTCACCTACTGACAGCTGTTACTTGTGCACAGAATTTAGAGAGGTAACTCTCAGAAAATCTGTTGTAATTTCATTTCCACGGCTGCCTGACCGTCCTTGAGTCCAGATTGTGTGCAAGTTGGGGTGGCTTGAATTGCTTTCAGTAGATAAAATAGCACTATCAATCAGCCTGAGGCATTCAGCAAGTTTAGATAAGGCCAAGTGGAATATCGAGTCAGCCTCTGTAAACAACATAGGTATTAAAACACTTGTGTTTAATCTTTTAATGTTTCCCTTGGCTAAAGGTTTCCTGGTGCCTCAAAATATCACCCAGTGTTCCACGAGACAGAGTGACAGTTGCTCAGCTGACACCAAGCTGAAGTTTCAAAGGCCACGTGTGTAGTCTGACTGAGGTTTGTTTATCCTCTCTAACTAAATGAACAGCTGATAGGGAGGAGGAAGGGTGGATTTAACTCATTATTAATGAATACAGGATTCACAGGGGTATTATTAACAACCATAGCCAGTCCCCACACACAGTAATGCTGTCGTGAGGTGCCAAGGAGAAATTGAATACAAAATATATTATTTTTTTTTCTTCTTAATGGTTACTGTTTTAGCAGTGATGATTTGATATGGATATTTCAGCACATTTTACTTAACAGCATTTAGCATTTACGATTTGTTTGTTATCTTGGTTTGAAGCCAAATGCAAACTATTAACAAGGGTTTGGCATGGATACTCTTATTTTACGAGTACTCGTAATTGTTAATATGCTTTTTCTGGACACTAGTATTGTCCAAGTGCTGTGCAGTAATGTCTGTAATGCTCTAGTTTGTTGCTCTTAGCCTATCCATCATGATTACGTTTAAGTAACTGTCAATAGAAGACATAATAAGTAGGGATGTAGTAATCATAAAGCTTTTGTGAGCCAAGATAATCAAGACTCAGAATAGGGCAGCAAATGTAATGATTATTATCATTATCAATTAATTCACGCTCCCACTGCCCAAAGTGAAGTCTTCAAATAGCTTTTTTTGTTCAACCAAAAGTCCAAAAACCAGTATACAGTAGTATCATATAATTATCAAAATAGTTGCTGATTCATTTCTGTCTATCAAGTAACTGATTACACAACTTATCATTCTAGCTCTACAAACCTTTGATTAGCTCAATTTAACAGTCATATTTGAATCACAGATATAAACATCAATTCTGAGGTCTGAAACCAAGCTAGAGCTAAGCATCATACACATACATAAAAAAGTCACAGCAATATATCAGCGAGCAATTACTGAATAAATCCAAACTGACACCAATTAGCATTCATGTAAAAAACTGACAAAATGCAGTTCACAAATGCTCTAAAACAGCTGCTCACCAGCTAAACTGACAAACAGAATATCTACAATTTTGTTGTATGAACATAAAGCTCTTTTTCAAAATAAAGAACTTGAATAATCTGTTGAAAATCTCATGCTTGGTACTTCACATTCCCTATGAATAACCTGGTGACTGCATACATACTACTGTAGATGTCATTCTGGTGTAGGAGTACAGGAATGTAGAGGGGAGGAGGGTTGCAGCATTCTTGTTGTGTTTTATTTACATCAGGCGTGCTGTGTTTTTGCCAGACAGTCACCTACTGTTTTCTCTGGCCATAATCACAAGCACTGAAGCGTGGTTCCCTAATACAGATACAGATGGCTGAGGCCTGTAGTATTAACAGAGTAAGGGCTGCATTAATTAATTATCAGTCACTTCATTATACTTTTGATGATAGGTACGTTTTCAGCAGATACGTTTCATAGGGCAGAAGGTCAATTAATTCTCTTTTAGGCCAGAGACAAAAGGTCCAAGTAGAAAAACCCAGGAGAGCATAAAAGGGGAAATGAGAGAATTGATCTCTGTCACATTCATGATCCTTTGCCTGTTTGGAGCTTTGGAAGATGTTGAAAGGTCAAATTCAGCCTGTGTACATTTAAGACTAAAAGAGCAAATAAATATTTGTGTATACACACGGATTCAAACTGACGCACAGAAACACATTCCCATGCATGCACTTATCCACCCACTCGTTCGTACACACAGATGCACACAACTACACAACGCAGCCTCCCACACCCATATGCATGCAGCATAGAAATCCTACCACAAACGCACACATACCATGAAACACATCTTGAGCATTCAAAATCCAACCTGTCTTTAAAGACTGTATCAGAGTGTTTTGAACCTTCGCTTTTTTTCTCTCTGGGAGTTAAAAGGAAGCTCAGCTGGTCTTTGCAAAATAAAAGACTGAAGTCATTTAACATTCAGGACTGTACTGTCATTATGTCCTTTAATTATTTGATGAGGCCATGTTGGTGTTTGTGTGCGTGTGCATGAATGACAGTGGGTAAGGGAGGTATGCCATAACCCTGTTTGATGTTAGAAGTTGGTTAACTTTGAGTCCAGTTCAAGAGTATGAGCTTAGGCCTGCTCAGGCAGCATTTTGCCTATATCTTCTGAGAAGGATAAGGATTTTCTTTTGGAACAGTAGCATAATAACAGAGCAACTTGGTGAATTACCGTTATTATGCAGCTGGCTTTGACATAATCTCTATGCTCAGGGACATCATACTCCTCCATTTTCCCACAGTCTGTTTGAATGGCATTGCGCTATATTTAATGCTTTTATGTAGCTTATTAAGACACATAACTAACAAAAGCACAATATGTCTTGATTTGGCAAAAAGGTACTCATGCACTAATGGCTCCCAGCTGACTACCTTTGTACTGAATACGAAGCAACTAGCATCTTATTCTGATTGGCCCCCATTTATCATTTTGCTGCTTCTACTGTGCATTGATAGAAGTCGGGTCCTGATGAATCACAGAGATCATGATATTCTGCTTCTTTAGTCTTCTAGTCATTTAGTCTGTAGATATTCACCCCTGTGAACAAGATGTTCTATTTGCAGTTTGACAACAACAATATAACAATATATTTAACTACATTGTCACATTTAATATCTAAAGCATATTACATAACAATTACTGTCAAATTGAAAATGCAGATTGTTTTTATTGTAAGAATGTACTAATTTGGTCAAAATTATAAATCAATAAAAAGAAAAGGCTTGTATCAACTTTCATAGTCAAGATACATTATGACATGTTGCAGTAAACCGCCATGGAAATTGACAGTGCTTGTCCCAGCAACTCATGTCTGGCAGTTGTCAGTCAGCAACTGCCAGGGGAAACGCTTCAGAGGCCGTAGATATTGTTTTTCTTTTTTTCCCCTTAAAAATATGTCCAGACACAGTTTTATCCTCTTTTGAAAAATACAAAAATATGCTCTAGTCAGCAGTCGACTGTCACAGGTGTTATGCTGAATTTTGCATGCCTGCCGAGAATGAAAATGCATTAAAGTTCTGCTTTTAAACGCTATACTATTCTTTGTGGGGTTCATCAACAGTGATAAATGATCAGTATATATTTTATGATTATTAAGAATCATTAAGTGAATTGCATAATTTGGCAAAACAGATATTGTAAGCTACCTACCGAAATTTACATCCACCTCTTTTCTCAGTAGCCTATAACAGAGCGTTACCTCCCGCGAGGTGTCGCATCACTAGACCTCGTGGGAGCAAGGCCAGATCATTGTTATAAACTCACAGTAAGCTCATGCAGTCTACCGGAGGTAGATTGTGTCTGACTTGACGGCGCTGTTTTTATTCCCCTATCTATCAAGTTGGCGAAAGTCAGCCAGTTATCTCGAATGCACCTGTAGACTACCAGTTATACGATTTATTCGACAGCTGTTTTCCAAAGTTAACATAGCTATCCTTATTAGCTAGACTCCTTACATGCTTGCTAACAACTGTTTTGAAGATGGGTCTCCGACAAGGACAGATTTGCGCTGAGGTGTTTATGATAC
Source organism: Micropterus dolomieu (assembly GCF_021292245.1). Classification (NCBI taxonomy): domain Eukaryota; kingdom Metazoa; phylum Chordata; class Actinopteri; order Centrarchiformes; family Centrarchidae; genus Micropterus; species Micropterus dolomieu. The sequence continues at coordinate 12,634,047 of NC_060155.1, read as the reverse complement.
CAACCAGTTAAATTCACGGATGGGTCTGTTGTCCGTGTTTGCGAGAGAGTGAGAGAGAAAGAGAGAGAGAGTGACCGAATGAGAGGATGTGAGGAGCGAATATGCGCTGCGCAGCGCTGCAATCAAGAACGAGTTTAAAATCGGTCGCCATATATACCTGGGTGGCCCACCCAAGTAAAGCTTATGTATGGGAAACACTGCTAGTATCATTATACATGATATTTTGCATACTAAAGGCAGGCAAAAAATAAACAATGTCAAAATAAAAACTCAATCCACGCTGGAACTGTTCTACAAGTTTGAACAGAGCAGAGAGGCAGTTTGGTCTACTTTTTGAGCCCCCTCAGACATTTTGAGATTTTCAAACATGTTTGATATTGTCAGTACAAAACATACAATGCTCTTGCACTGTGAGACAACACTAAAGAGGAGAGTGGTGGGCAACAATTGGGAGTGAAAACTTGCTCTGTAGCAGAACGAACATTAGAAAAGGCATGATGTAGGCTGCTGGCTTGATTTTGACTTCATAATTTACCTCCAGCTTTCTGCAGAACAAACAACACATGCAGCTCAGAATCAGAATCAAAATCAGCTTTTATTGCCAGATATGTGTACACATATGAGGAATCTGACTCTGGATTGTACATTGCTCACAATGTGCTTACTTAAACAATACAATAATAAAATCAGACACAGGCTACAGTATAGAGAACACATATATACACACTATAAACAAAAACAATATAAACAGACTGAGACAATAGTGCAATGAGCAGAGTGCAAAGATGCAGGAGTAAATTATTAGAGAACAAAAGTGTGAGAGCTGCAGCTCTTTATTATTATTATTATTATTATTTATTCCGCTGTTTTTTGGCATCTAACTAGTCCTGTACCGTTTGTCCTACAAACTTGGTTCCAACTTCAAATTGTGCATCTTCTTAATAAGATGGGTGCTATTACCTGTGTGGCTGATATCTGTAATGGTTGATTTTATATTAATATGTTTATGCATTTTAAAATGAATGGGTTCCTATGGGAGCAGGTACTCCACTCTTCCAACTTTAAGAGCTTAGTGCTCCGGCATATGTGCAGCTAGAGACTCAATTTCAGCTGTAAGTTGCAGAAAAGATGTTGATCTTTCAAAGTTGTATTTGGTGTTTGCTAAAAAAATGTTTAGTTTAGGAACTATGCCCTTCCAAAGTGAAGTGTTTTACAGTTTTTAGCAGACTTTACCAGTGTGTCATGTGATCAGTTAGAGTGGAGACAGGAGGATTTTGCAGACCAGAAATTTTTTTGTAAACTGCTGCTAGTCACGTATATTTATCTCTAAGCACAAAAAAGGCACCAAAATGTAGCCACATGCCTTTTCTCCCTCAAAATGTCAAAATCCTGCTCAGTGGACGTTTAGTTTTTAATCTCTGATCCTTAATTGATTGGAAAGTCTCAGTCGTCTCCCATTCACTCCCTGTTGTAGCTGCAGGCTGAGGTCTCCCCCTGTCACTAATTCTTTAACTTGCTGCATCTTCCTCCCTGTTTGGAGTTTGGACATGAGGTATATTTTTATGCTCAGCTACTCAAGCACTTACTAAAAAGTCCTAAATGATAGCTGTAAAGCTTTTTTTATTAAGCAAATACACTTTTTGTATCAACAACACATGAAATTGTATCATTACAATCAGGCTGGCTGGTGGTGCAGTTAGTTAGTGATAAGTCTCTGGAGCCGCACCTCCTATTCCAATTGTGGGTTTGAATCCTGCAGCTGGCACCACTGTTAATTGGTTTCAACTTTAAACACCTGTAGCCTATGGTGTTTGAACTTAATGATAACAAACTAAATATGGTGACCACAAATTCCTCGGGTCGTAATGTTAGTATATTATAGCTTTAAACTTTACACAGCTGTTTGTTGTTGGAACTTAATGATGCTAATTTATTCCGCCGTTTTTTGGCATCTGTCTGCTCCTGTACCGTTTGTTCTACAAACTTGGTTCCAACTTCAAATTATATATCTTCTTCATGAGATGGGTGCTATTACCTGTGTTGCTGATATCTGTAATGGTTGATTTTATATTAATATTTTTATGCATTTTAAAATGTTCCTATGAAGGGAAGGCTTTCAAGTTTCTTTGTCAATCATGTCTTATTCTGACAAAAAAATGGCTCCTAAGCACCAATAGAAGGCATGTTTTGCTCTGTGATGGCTACTCTGCTGTTGAAGAATAAAATAAATGAACAGCCAAAGAATTGTGCAGTGAAAGACTTAATAGCTTGTTAACTCAATAGCTGTGATGGCGCAATGGATAAGATACCTGCCTTTGGTGTGAGAGGCCCAGGTTCAAGTTGCTTTAGATAAAAGCGTCAGCTAAATGAATAAATGTATGTTCATTTATTTTATTCTTCAACAGCGCAGTAGCCATCACAGAAAATATGTTTATAAGCAAAACATGCCTTCTGTTGGTGCTTAGGAGCCATTTTTTTGTCAGAATAAGACATGATTGACAAAGAAACTTGAAAGCCTTCCCTTCACAGTGTATCTGAGTAGTCCAGTGGTGGAGGTCTTGCTCTTGCTCCGGATCCAGAGATTGATGGACAAAACCCTGCTCACAGCATGTTAACGAAAAGGGGCAAAACTTAACACATATGTTTGCTGAACAAGTGTGCAGCACATCATTGAGTCTTTTAGCTGATGTAGCTGCACATTGCACCGACAGCGGTAGCAATTGCAAAAAATAGCTGGCAGCTCTCACCCCCATTTTCTTAAGGAAATGCCCATTCTAGTTATTATTATTATGTACATGTCGGAGGTGGATGAGATATACAGGTGCACATACACATACATGCATACATGTACACAGTGCGATGGAGCATAGTGCAAAGGATGCTGGAATCAATAAGTATTATGTGCAGGTATTATGTACTTGAGGTAGGTGGATTTGGTATACAATATATACAATATAACAGTATGAACAGCTCTGGAACAGAGAATGAAAGAATGATGAATAAACAATAAGTGGTAACCAGTAAACAGGTGGCTGATTAGAGACAGAGTGACTGGGTTATTGCACAGGAATTGTCCCTGACACTGTGAGGCAGAGTCAGCTGTTCATCAGAGTGATGGCTTGTGGGAAGAAACTGTTCCTGAGTCTCTTGGTTTTGGCGTACAGTGCTCTGTAGCGACTACCGGAGGGGAGAAGCTGGAACAGGTTGTGTCCGGGGTGAGATGGATCTGCTGTGATGTTTGCTGCCCGTTTCCCGACCCGAAATGTAAAAGTCCAGAATTCTTCTTTTCTGTATTTTTTTCACCAAATCAGTGCACACACAGTCGTTCCTGTGTGCTGCTTCCTTCTCAAGCTGAGTTATAGTGTAGTATGGAGAAAAACAGTCACATTTTGTGTTTATTTTTACAAGAATAGTCTGCAGTGTATCAAGTTCCTTCACAGCTAGATCCAAGTAGCCTATAAGATAGGTAAGAGAAGATAACATAAGATACACTTTATTGTCCCCAAAGAGAAATTTGTTTTGAATACAGATATAAACATCTCTCAACACATATTCTCATGCAACACAACACATGCTCTCATATACATTAGACAGGTACCTATATACGTATTAAGCACATTAACTCCTTCTTCCAATGGCAGTTTTTGATTGAACAACCCTGTCGACTGCATTCCCCGCAAATATAGCACAACCCTTACACAATGAGATATTGCGCACCCTAATAGCCTTTGTATTGCACAAATGACATGTTGCACAGCCCCGATAGCTTACATATTGCACAAATGACATATTGCACAACCCAAATAGCCTACATATTGCACAAATGACACATTTCAAAAAACCTATGCAATTCACAATGACGTATTGAACAATCCAACAGCCCATGTATTACCCCAATCGCCTACTTATTGCACAACCCAGCTAGCCTACATGTGCTGTGATACCGTATCTTAGAATACTCTCTAGAATTGCATGATAAAACAACAACGTAAATTTCTGTCTTCGTAAAAAAAAAAAAACAATAGATTGACCCCATCTTCGTATTCCTAGTGCTTGAAGTCCAGGTAGCTGAATCTGTTGTCAGAATTTTTTCTTCATCAGCCATTTGTAGCTGCAATAGATCCAAACAAATAATCTAAATGAGCCAGTGCACTGAAGCCTGTTGAAAATAAATCCGGACTTGTTTGTTCTATAGATTCTTCCGTTCTCTCTTCCATTTTATCCCCACCCTTTATGGATATTTTGTTTTTCTCCCTCAGAGTTTACCTAGTTGTTAAAGCATGGATTAAGCATGGGAAGGAAGTGCACCCATCTGTATCAGCAGGGAGTCTGTAAACTTTATTTATTTATTTCTACACTCAAAATGTGCCATAACCCAAGGCTCATTTGTTGATATTTTGTTGTGTTTCGACACTGTCTCCAAAGTTTTTCCCAAGGGGGCTGAAAGCTCGAGCTCCCTGTGGCGTGGTGTTTGATTGATGCAGCCTCTCTCCAGCTATGTGATGTGTTCACTGATGCAGTGGTGATGGAGTGAGATACCCCTGCTGAAGCTGATCTAGTGAGCAGCTGGCCCCGTGTTCCCTTCTCACACAGTGGCTTCGCAGTTGTTTCCCATCACATTTTTCCTCCTCATTATGACTTGAGGGGGTTGTTTCGGCAGCTTGGCTTTAGGGAAATGGCAGGATTTACTGAGCCATTTTCCAGGTTAGTCTTTTTGATGATAGATACCCCGCTAGAATTTAGTTTCTTTTCAGAAACTTAAAGTCAGAGAGTGTAAAGAAGACTACCTCACACCTGAATTTAACATGTTGACAAATCCAAAATTGGCCTGTGTAGGTTTAGGTTTGGATAGCAGGATCCATTTTGGATCCAGTTTGCGGTCAGCCAGATGTGCTCAATTCTGACGCTTAACAATCTCCTGTTGTCTCTTGTCTCTCCTCAGTCTTTTTCTTAGAAAAGAGCAACACTTTTAGGTGGCAGGCTTCTCATCTTTCACTGGTTAAAATTACAAACCTCACAGAAGGTGGATTGTATCAACAATAGCTCATTAACACTGATTCCTTTGCAGCTGGAATGAAACTTTTGGCTATTGTCAGGATAAAGTGCTCTTTGCAAGCCTGTGTCTGTTCTCAGAAACCAAACTTACTCTGTAACCCCACAAGCAAATTGTCTGTTTTTGTAGTTCAACTAGACCAACAGGTGTTTAATCGTTGAGTTTTTGTTGCAAGTGTTGAAAGGCAAACTAAGTTTGATTTTAAAATTGATTCCATAAATGTATTCTATAATTAATTCAGATTTGATAAAATGCTATCCAACACCACCCCTAGGAATGTGATTATTGTTGTCTGACAGCAATTAACCTCAGACCAGCTTTGTTGATATGTGTAGGTTAGTGCAGACCACATGCACAGTCTTTATGGAGCCACTATAACCAGGCTTGTGTTGTGCAGGGAGAAATCGAGGTACCTACTGTACACTGCTTTAGAGACGCCTCCACAGGGATGGCTCATTTCATGCCTTACTGATCTCTGTCTACATTAAATGCATCTACTAATTTTAAGCAGGAACTTTAAGTACGTGTTACCTGCCCATAACCTCAGCCTCTATATCAATGCATATGGTGGGCCCTTTACTGGAAGGCTATCTCTTACAGGAATACAGCTTTATAGCATTCAGTATGTTAAAAAGAAATGTTTCCTCTTGGCTGAAGAGTTCATTTTTTAAGATTAAAGTGTGGTTGTACAGTACCATTTCTACCCTTAGCAGCATATGCTCATAAAACATATTTTGCAACCAGGTATACTGTAAATCAAACATTCCAACTTCCCCAGAGGAGGTAATGGTATTTTCAGAAAGAATGGTTTTGTTCACTGATTTAATACTTGAAAATCTTCAACTCAAGAGCTTGTTGACTTATAATAACTTTTAGTTGAACCTCGCGGTGACAGTTCAGTCACTGTTGTGACCATGAACATCCTGGAAAGACAAGACTAATCTGTTATGCAATGTGGAACTGCTCCTTTGGTGTTACATGAGGCTGACTTTGAAGACTTGGCCAATGTTTGTTTGAATTTGCATCCAAATGAGCTTTACATTTACATCTTTGTGTACAATATGCCATGGCATGACTATCAGTTCTAACCAGAAAGAGTACCCAGAACACTAGAAACTCTTCCCAGGTGCTTCCTGTATTTTTACACTTCATTTTCTGTATAGAGCTTCACATCGGTGTGCCACTGCAAACTCTTCTTGTTGCTTGCCATGGCATTCAGCAGTGAATGTTAGTGTAACTAATTCAAACTCCTCTGTCCCCAGGGTAAAGAAAACAGTATTACAGCTCAGAGTTTTTCCTGTTTAAGATGGACAATCAGGGCTATGGACAGCTACTGTTGAGTTTGCAACCATTTTAGTGGTAGTTCAATGCGGAAAAAATCACACTTACAGTTCAGAAAACTGGAGCTATGTTGCTAAATGATTCATTTTTCATTAGTGCAGTAAAGTACAGTACATTGTTATTTATGCAAAATGTATCTATTAGTAAAGAACAGGTCAGTACTACATAAATAAATATCCATGGTGTGTTAAAATTAAATGCAACAAGACTTGGTAGAAGATACTTGAAGATGTTTTGCCTTTTCACAGATAAACATCAATACAGTTACAATACTGCTGAGTGTTGATTAACGATCAGTTTGAATTGGTATGCTTAAACTTCAGGGTAAAGGTTAAATATTCTGGCATGTGTTATTTGTGTGTCTGTGTAAAAAAAAAAAAAGAAGAAAGAAGAGTATCGGACTCTTTATCTTTATATGATTTTTTTAAGGTCGCAGGTATCAATATTGGCATTAGCCACAAAAATCTAGTATCGTTCAGGCTTTGCTGTGCTCCTAATGAAAAAAAGTTAGTCGATAGCCCTGTAGATTTTGACATTGTAAGATATGTTCCACTCAAACTAAACTTAAAAACGTCAAGCTGAATATATGGTAAAGGACATTGTTTAATCAAATTCTGTCAGTTTTATTTCATTACATGTGACCGTGCAGTGCAGGAATGAAGATGGAGCCTGGGATGTCTGAGAGTAGATTGGGAAGAATGTTTTGTTTACTTCCAAAAAAAGGTGGAGAATCCATGAAGGCACACTGAAAAATACCATTTATAAGCATACAGAATGTCCATGATCATCTTCATTTGCATGTCAAGGCCTATTTGTGCATGGGCTTCATTCCCCTGGAAGGTGCGTTGAGTCATCCTCCTCCTCACTGATATTTTTCCCTCAGCATAATTTAACTCAAACACCTGATCTACAGACTTTTCCGTTCAGCAGCTTCAGAGACTACTGTATACGCAGCATATGATTCACCCATCAGCCAGGAAAAGGAAAAGTAGATTGATTGTGAATCTGATGTCAGTGGACTGCCTTATAAAAGAGCTTGTTAATCACATGTTGTTATGGTTTGACAATGACAAGGGATTTCTCTCATGGTAGCCACCTGTAAACTCTACTGTTGATTTCAGCCCATGTGTAGCACATAAATAAGCCTCCATTATGTGATTGCTATCTTCAGTCAGTGCGAATTGTTTCACCTTTTGTGTTGTGTACCAAGACGCCTATACAATACTGATAAGCCCTGCAACTCCTGACCATTGACAGCTCAGAACAGGTGGCAATTAAGAATTCATTTTGAATGGTTGCTTCACTGTTTAGTCTCTCTGTTAAATTCACAATTTAGCCACATTAGATTTGTAATTAGGAACAGCCTTAGACTGCTAGCAGCTCTTTAGAAAAAAACAACAAACAATTATTTATATTATTAATTATTCTGATTCATCAAGGAATTGGAAAATAAATTAGTATTAAAAAATATTAAAAAATACCAATTAGTTTCCCAGAGCCTAAGGTCTTAAAATTGCTTGTTTTGTAGGCTCAAATACAATTGAAAATTATATAAACCAAAAGCAGCAAATTCTCACATTGGAGAACTACCCAGTGTCAATTTTGCTTGATAAATCACTGGTAGGATGCAGTAATATATGTTCTCCTTCGTAAATGGTTCGCCCTCTAAGGCTATCGCTATTGGGTTTATCCCTACGCGCACATGCGCTGCACTGAGAAAAGCTTGTCTACACCCATCCGCGGTGTGGGACTCTTCTATGTCTGACCATGTATATATACAACAGTGAGACAGGGCCATCAGCTCCCATTTTTAATTTTTCAGCACTGAGCTGTCTAAAGAGCAGATGAACGGCTAGAACATGGCGAGACGGGGTCCGCCGTTCAGAGAGAGTCCGCCTCTGCCCTTCATGCAACGTTGGCTACAACCTTGGTTTTGACCTCTACGCCCGCTGCGAGACGTGCCTAGGTCCCCAGCACTCCTCCCCAAATATCAATAAAGAACATGTTCCTAACAGTCAGTCTGCCTTTCTCTCCCCCGAGTTTCCTACAGCTATTAACACACACATCTCCCACACAGGCTAGCTCCGCTGCGCACGAACGCGCTGCGTCACTTGTTGAGCCGCTGTTGTCACTTTCTCATATTATCATGAGCGAAAAACATTCACATCACATAAACACAACAGCCCATCCACACTCTCTGCCTTTCTGTAGCCTCCTCACCCATCAGCGTGTTTTAGTGGAGGTTTTTCCCCGTGGCATGAGTCTGACACAGAGAACGAGCGGCCGGAGTTGTTCACACAATCTCCGCCACAGCCCTCCCATGGGCCATGTGGAGCAGCTTTTTAGCTCGTGGAGAGGCCTCTTTTCTGGCTGTCAGAAGTGTCCATAGAGTCCATTTTTGCTCTCCCGCTTTCAGAGCACTACTGTCCGTGGCAAAATATGTCCATGAACGAGTGGATGGCGAGATGAATAAAGGTTACACTCTGCAATTTTCCAGCCCCCCTCCTCCTTTCAACGGGGTGCTGGAGACTGCCAGAGACACCTGCTATGATGGCAAAAATAACAGAGCTCCTGAAAAAGGAGCTATTTCCAAAGTTCCGCCGGGCGAGGAGAACTAGGGATTTTACTCCCGTTACTTCCTGGTGCCCTAGAAAACAGGTGGAATGAGTCCGATCCTGGATCTCTCCCTCTTCAACAAATCCATAATGATGAGGCCATTCCATATGCTCTCCGTCAAGCATGTACGGGAATGTGTGCGTCCCGGCGATTGCTTTACATCCATCGATCTAAAGGAAGCTTATTTCCGTGTCCCCATCATCCCCATACACAAAAACATCCTGGGTTTCTTTTCAGAGGAGCCCAGTTTCAATACGGTCGGCTGCCTTTCGCTATTCTCTGGCCCTGTGCACGTTCCCCAAAAGTGTGAAAACAGCGCTCAAGCCGCTGCGCAGGTCGGGCATCAGAGTGTTGTTTTATCTAGACGACCTGATTGTCATGGCAGCCTCCAGGAAGAGCTCTGCACTCCACACGATGAAGCTCGTGGAACATTTGTCCTGCCTGGGCTTTGCTATAAACTGGCAGAAGAGCTCTCCTCTCCCCTGCCAGTCAATAATCTATCTGGGAGTGCATCTGGACTCAGCTGACATGACAGCCAGGTTGGAAGCTCTCAGCTCTGTCTGTGATGCCGTGGTGATCCTTCTGGGCCTCCTCCACGTGGGGAAAATCCAGAGATGGTTCGGCTGTCTCCGCCTCGATCCGGTAAAACACAAGAGATGCCTGCTGTCTGTCCCTTCCTCCATACAGTCAGACCTGACGTACTGGGAATCCTCTCAGTGCTTTCAGCGGGGAGAGTGACGTCACATGTCACAGTTTACACAGACACGTCTCTCATTGGTTGGGGCGGGATGTGGCATCCTCACGTGGTGGGAATGAAGTGGCCATAGCCTCCATCTCTCCCCATAAACTGCCTGGAGTCCACAGTGCTGAAAGTGCTGAAACATTTTGCTCCACTGCTGAGAGACAAACATGCTGGTGAGAACAGACAACATGACAGCCGCTGCTTACATAAACCGTTAGGGCAGCGTCCACCCGGCTCAGCTACGGACCTCGTGTCAGGTCCCTCTCAGAACAAGTGGAAATTGAAGAGATAGATCTGTTCATCTCACAAGAAAATGATGATGTGAGCCATCTTGTTAACTGTTGTAAACGTGGATGGCAAATGCTGTGGGTCACAGTTTCTATAGCGTAGTGGATAAGATGCTTGCTTTCTGCACAGAAGGTCCCTGGTTTGAGACCAGGCGGGAACTATGACCTACATTTTTTGGTGGTCTTTTATCATGCATTGTGTGATTAGGGCGCTGTAAGCTGGTATGTTACTACTTATGACTGCTGGTGGTCCAGTGGGCATTGACTACATCTGGCATCGCCCTTATCCCAATAGCGACAGCTCTTATGGTGCTTTCAGACCAACTGCGAATTTTCGCCTCACGACGCTTTCCTCATGTGAGTACATTCACTGCAAGTGTTCGCACACAATGCGAGAAGGCGAATTTAACGCGATAACGTGAATAAACACAACTCGCCATTACTACAACTGTATGAACCCAAAGTAAACATTTTGCTGTGATTAAATAGCAATAAACGGATTAAACTGATGCCGAAATAACTACAACATTATGCAGATTTGTTAAACATATGAATTCATGCTTTGTGAGGTCTGTCAGCAAGACAGGAGGACAACAACAATGTTTGTTTTCTGAATGGAGTTTGGATCGATCAGGGCTATGCTATGGTAACTTGGTCACAGTAAAGCTACAGACACGTTTTCTGAACTCACCAGGTAGTTCAACCTCCTCGCTTTCTTTTCTCCAAGTAATGTCCATTTTTCTCTGGTTTTTATATAAATATGAAGTCGTAGTCCGACAGAGCTAACGACGCTAACAACACTGGAACCGGATGTGCACGGAAGCTAGCTGCTGAGAAGCTCCAGTGAAGATAAATCAACGTTGAAATCCCAAAAATTTACTCAGAGTTAACTCCGAACTCCTCCCGCGAGTAATCGGCGTAGTTGTCAGAGCCGAATCCGACCGACTACGGGTGTTTATTTGTCCAATGGTTGCAGCGCTGCTCCCTGCTCCTCTTCCCCAAGTTTAGCAGCTCTCAGCCGGCCAGCAGATTTTCAATCCCCCGCTCTGCCTGGCCCTCTCCATACAACGCTCTGAAGCCTCGGTGACATACGGTCAATCTCAACACTGATAGGCATCATGCGACTTCTTCGCTTGAGTTGAAAATATTCAACTAACGCGAATTCCTTCGCGTTGCCTTTGTGTCGCTGGCCCCGCCCCCTTTGCATTGCTTCGTGCCGCCCGACATAAAATCGCAGCTCTACGCGTCTTTGCATTTACTATATATGTAAACTCACCGCCCCGAACACTAGAGGGCGAAGCCTATGCGAAATAGAACATTGGTTATGTATTGTAACTTGAGTATAGACTTATTTGGGAGCAGATCTCTGGTTATACTCGTAGAATCTGGGGTTACACTCCGCTGTTCCGACCTCTGGTGACACTGGCCTCGGTGTTGGTTAAGTTGCCATGGCGAGGAAAGCCAATGTTGAACTAACAGGAAGCTAATGTGACGCTCACATGTGGTCTGCCCCTCGATCAGCCGACCAGGCAGACCCCGTGTGTCCACGTTGCTCCACATTAGCTGTGGCTAATGACTTCTAGCAACTGAATTGCTTGCTGCTGGCCAACCCTTGTCGCTCAGAGCAGATAACTGGTAAGCTATGGGTCCGGACTGTGTGTGAAACCTTGTTGCTCCTTTTGTGGAAGTTGTTAAAAAAACGCTGTCTGTGCCTGTCACAGCCGAATCAGCCACACCAAGCACGCATTCCCCACATTGTGTGAGCAAGTTGCCATTAGCCAGGTGGCTAACCTGCAGCTTTAGCTCAAAACAACAAGCAGTACACTCTCTGTTCATGGTCAGAGGTCCCTTCACACACCCCTCCTCACAGAAATTGTGAATGAGCCCACGAGAGTGGACGCTTCGTGTGTACAAAACACATGTACAGATATTCTGTACACATTATCTTATTCTGAAGAAATATGCCGGGCAGTGTGTGTGATGCCCATATGATGCTGCCCCCAGCAGTTTCCGGCTGCGAGCTCGTGCATAATCACGGCATCACGGTCCTTTTGTGCGTCCAGGGGTACCCCTTTGTTTCACAGAGGGCAGGCTGCGTCATATGAGCCCAGCTCATTACGCTTAGTGTAGACACACGCTCAACCCCGTGTGTGGTATTGTCCTATTGCTGCCCCCCGGCGAGACTGCCGTGGCCGCAAGAAGGACTGCCAGTGCCACGTTTGGCACCACCAGGCCACCTCATCAGCCGGTCCGACCGCTTTCAGAGCGCTTCTCGGGGTGGCACTTTTCCTGCTCGACAAACAGATGGATGAACAGCCTGATAACAACCTGTTATTTCCTGGTCAGGAAGAAGACGGGGGCTCTTCCTGGATCTGTCACTGTTCAACAAAGCATTAAGGACAGACCTTGTCGCATGTTGACAGTAAAACAGGTGCTGGAGTGTTTCTGTCAGGGAGACTGATTCACCTCCATCGACCCGAAGGACATATACTTCACGTTCCCGTCATCCTGGAACACAGGAAGTTCCTGCTGTTCTCTTTCCAGGGCACCCAGTACCAGTATAACCACCTGCTGTTCAGTTGCTCCCTGGCCCTTCTCCAAGTGCGTCGAGACGACTTTGGAGCCATTGCAGCGGGTGGGCATCAGGGTCCTGTTTTATCTTGACGAGCTGCTGCTGCTGCAGGCACGGCTCCGGGATGAGGTGGTGGTGCAGACAGTCAAGCTCGTTGCACAAGTATCTCACCTGGTTTTCACAGTGAACTGGAAAAAGATCACTCCTCTCCCCTCCCCAGAGGCACACCTACCTGGCTGCTGCTGTGGGCGCAAACTCATTTGCTCTCCATCAGAGCAGAGTACATCCCTGGCGAGTTGAAAAGATGGGCGGATATCATGTCGAGGGGTGGCCCTCGCCCAGAAGAGTGGTGCCTTCACCCCGATCTGGTGGCCAAGATCTGGCTCGGGTTCGGGCGTGGCAGAGGTGGATCTGTTTGCCAACCGAGAGAATGCTAGGGGTGGACACCTTCGCACACCCCCGGTGGCCTCCGTGGCTGCTGCTTGCTTTCCGCTGGTTCGGCTGATCCAGCGCCTCCGGGACCACCTACAAATGGCAGTGATCTCGGTGGCACCGGAGCACACGAGCGCGTCCTCCCCTGAAGGGGTTGCCCTCTCTCAGGCGGGGGGCGCGATCAGGGGCTATTGAAGTGGTGCCTGGAGGGTCCAGGTCTGTCCCGTGAGGTGGTGTGCACCATCCAGGGGTCGAGAGTCGCCTCTACTCAGTCCTCTTACTCCTCCGAATGGTCGGCGTTCCAATGCTGGTGTTTGGACCAGGGTTTGGATCCAGTGGCCTGTCCAATGCCGGGGTTGCTTTCCTTCCTCCAGCTGCTCATGGAAAGAGTTTTGGTAGACCTACGCTGCCGCCATTTCACCGACAGGACGGTGTTCACTCTCCCGTTGGTGAAGCGTTTCCTTAAGGGGGTATGGAGGCACAGGCCGGTAACGCGGCCACAGTGGGAATGGGACTGGTTTTATGTGCCCTGGCCTTTTTGAGCTCCTCCTTTCGTTTGCGGGTGAATACTCTCTCGGGCTCTCTCCTCCCCCTAATGGGTCTGAGGATGAAGCTACGTCCCACCTCCTCTGCCCAGTGCGTGCGCTGTCCTGCTATGTGGCACACAAGGCCGTCTGGCGTGGGTCGCAGCGCCTCTTTGTTGCACTACAGGGAACAATCCAAGGGGCTTCCCCTGTCAGCGCAATGCTTGTCTAACTGGCTGTGCAAGGCTATTTTGCAGGCCCCTTCCGATCCCCAGCCTTTTACACATAGGTTGGTTCTCTGCCTTCCCATGTCCCATGAGACATTGACTCATCATGCTTCGTCTCTAAGCCAATAGCGATAGCCTTAGAGGGCGAAGCCTATAGAACGATAGTTATGTATTGTAACTCCAGATTCCAGGCTCAGCCATCTAAGCTGTGGACCTCATTGGACCTTGGTTCTCAGTGCTGAAGAAAAGGCACTATGAGAGCCGATGGCCAGGTCTCACATATTTTTATATATATATATATATATGGTGCGCAGGTGGGCATAGACAAGCTTTTCTCAGCGCATGCACGCGTAGGGGTAAACCCAATAGCGATAGCCTTAGGGCTTTGCCTAGAGACTATCTGGTGAACAGTGGAGCATTTAGCATGGTCACTCAGCGCTATTGACAAGATTTTCACCCAGAAATGTGCTTCACCGGGTGAGCCGAACTGTCCCAGTGGAACATTCGCTGCAGGCTACGCTCGCGACTCGTGGAAGACCTGGCAAATGGTTTGCTTGGATGTTTTATCTGTGGAGGACATTGAAGATTTATGGATAATTAGAATTTTGTTAGTGGGCTTCCTGATTATCGGGCTTGGAATCTCCCTAATATATCGTAAAATTGGTAAGACAGCCGCCAGCAAATTTACCCAAAAGCTGTCTGGGGAACTCAAAGAGTGCTTAAATCGGGTGAACGAAAAGCTGAAGGTTTTACATCAAAGGGTTGATCAGAACGGTGAACTGTTTCGTAACATCTCAGAAGCGCAGAGGAGGATTGACACCATCGGGGCGCAGTCTGGTGAGCTGCTGAGAGTAACCACTGGTCTGACAATGAAATTAGAAGAAATGTCGAAATCACTACATGAACTAGATGCACGTATGACGCTGAGGATGAGAGCGATTGAAGGACACTGATCTGGATAAATGTTACAGAATCAACCTAAATTGGATTAAAAATTATTGTCTTAGAGTGAATTTTGGATACCAAAATGCTCCACGTCCACAGGGTGTGCTAATATGTTCGCCGTATCAACTTCACAGCCGGTCCTCCACAGAAAAACGACAATATAGGTAATTTTAGACACACATAATTATGATATGTTTACGTTTATTGTGGCAGTGACCTCAATACAACGCAAACAAATGACTAAGACGGTTACACGTTATAAATAGCCATAAAGTTGAACTCCGGTGGTAGTGGGTTGGGTGGATGGATAGTAAGTTAGATGCTTTTCACCAAGGAGACTGTGTTCGATTCCAGTGTGAAAGTTAAGTAGCATTAGCTATGTTAGCTTCGTAGCATTAGTGTTGGCTAGCTAGCTAACTATGTTAGTCTTAAAGGTGTTGACAGCCCCCCCGTAGCCCCTAACCATCACAGGGTAGGGTGCCTAAACCTGAGTCAGTGATTGTATGCATGCTGACCGGTGAACCCAACAGCTGTGCACATTTGCAAGCATTTAGGGTTCATCTTTGTGTTGTTGCGATCTCCACGTGTTCATGTTTATGAAACGGTGTTCGAAATTGCCGTTATGGGAGGCATGGACAAACGCCACCGGAAGGGACGCTATTGTAGGATGCGCTCTTATGAGTCGTTTTTGGAAGTTTGTTAAACACCACCCGTAGGGGCCCTATTGTAGGATACTCTCATATGAGTCATATTTGGAGATTGGTTCAAATGACCTATGTTGTCATTTAGGTTAGGTTGGAAGACTTCTTGCAACTTCAAAAATGTTGTAATATGTCAATGTTTTCTTTACAGCTTTTTGGGCTGTCCACAAGTGGCAATATTTGTGTGGCTTTAACAATTAAGTATGCGATACAATTAAGAGTATCAAAATTGTTGTTGATTCATTTTCAGTCAATTAAATAATTTTATGGATTCATTATTTCAGCACTTCTCGGCTGTTAATCCTGCACCAATGTAGTTTTTATCAAAACAATTAAAATATATACAAGTACAGAGCATTTACCATTTTGACCAGTTGAACCAATCCTTTGTGCTGCAAATAAAAGCCAAAACACAAGCTTGATGATTATATAACATGACTTTTCAGCTCCTCAGACATTATCTCCACATTAGTAGACCTCAGGTGGACATGTCAGTACTGATCACTTGTTTCTTATATCCCTGTATTAGTAGTAAGTTATCATTTTACGGGAATTGACGTTTGGAGCTTTGCATTTAAATCGGAGAGTGTTGCGGAAATTCCAGAAATGTGCCTGCAGCAAAGATTGGAAGGTAAAAGAACTTCCGGGCTTAAGATTTCTGCTCCAATGAAGCAGGACCTTTGCTTTTCTGTAGACACACGACAAACCTCATCTTGTTCTGTTCTAGCTAAAAGGAAAACAAATGAAATTCTCTTTTTTTCTTGCATGTTAAATTTCAACATTTAATTATGCCAGAATTGATTAAACTACTGCTTTCCCTCAGTAGAAGGGAACAAATGGATGCACCATATTAGGTGAAAATGTGCTTTCTTTCTTTGCTGAACCTTCAATCATGAATGCTGAGAGAGTTGGCAAGACACGACGAGACCAGCCTCATAATTAGGAAGGGCTCAAAAAAACAATTTTACTGGTGCTGCTGAAATAATGACTGTAATGAGGTTTAAATAATAGCAATGCCTTCCACATTTCCTGAATATATATGTATTGATATGTATGTACTGTGTGTCTATATGTTTTCAATTTTGTGTGTTTATTAACTATGCAAAGGGCAAATTATTGCAGGTGTACTGACATGAATCCTGCTCTGGGGCACATTATTAAGTGAAAGCTCAAGGATGGTTTTGCTGCACACATTTTTATTTCAGCCCATTGATGCCCGATTTAAAAGAAGAAGAAGATAGAAGATATACTTTATTAATCCTGGGAGGGGAAACTCAATGTTTTCACTCTGTTATTATTATGTTAGTATTTACACACAGGTTCGAAAGACACCCACATGCACATGCACAAACAGGACCCATAGCAACACATGGAGAGATGTCAGAGTGAGGGGGCTGCCACTCAGTGCAGCGGTTAGGGGTTCAGGGGCTTGCTCAAGGCCTCCCTCGGCAGTGCCCAGGAGGTGAACTGGCACCTCTCCAGCTACCAGTCCACACTCCATAACTCTGGTCCAAGCTGGATTCTAAACGGCGACCCTCCGGTTCCCAGCCTAATCCTTACGGATTTCTTCTCCCTTTTTTGTTTGTTTGTCATATGAGGAGTCTGTCTTACAACTTGCTGTTATATACAGTGCTCTACAGGAGAATTTATTATACATTATCAACTGATTCTTGTTGATTTACATAAAATGTAATCTCCTAAATCAAGTGGATTTCTGTCAGAACTTCACTTCCTACTATATGAATTGAGTTTCTAGTCTTTCTGAAACTAATTCTTTCTTGTTGGCTTTTATAATGACGTTTTTGCTCTTGAAAGCACTGACTGTAATGAGAATTATCACAGCCCCTCTGAGAAGCACACAGACAGATAAAGCCAGAAAGAAGAAATTGTAGAAAGAAAGTGGCACATCATTTACAGATACTTTACTAAACCATTGGGAAGCAAAATGTGGTATGTTCTAAAAGTCTGGATGATATTGTGGCAATATCATCAACCTTCTAAAACACATAAACATCATCCCCATAAAAGAGCATGAAGAGATATGATGAACATGTAGTGCCAAATGTCCCTGCATCAGGTGCCAGAGTGAGAAGGAGTTTCGGATGATGCCTTTCAGAGAGGCAGCTATTACCCAGTTACACAGACATACGATTCTGCACAGACCACAATCGATTGAATATGCTTAACTGGACACCTATTCAAGCAGCAGACTTTTTTAATGCAGGGTATCCATGTTACCCTATATTAATTTTGTTTAAAAAAAAAAAAAAAGTGATGGCACAATGAAATGTCAGGATGCTAATATTTTTGGTTATTATTTGTAGCGGAATGGATTAATGAGTAGAGTTTAGGATTGTTTGGATGTGATTTGTAGTGAAAGAATAAATATTAAAAAAACATATACTTACTATTTCCAGCATTAATACACTGTCTACAACAGCATTTTAGGAAATTTGTGTATATAGTATGTATGTGTAGATAGATATCTAAGCAAATAACAAAACAAAAGAGAGAGAGATGGCTCAGTGAAGGAAGCAAAAATGTTATTAGTACTATTTATAAACAGCCTGCAGTATATTGCACCCAACCTATTGCACTCAATATAAGGAACATCCTGTTTTTTACCCCCAACTGTGGTCTGAGCCTGCTGTTTCTTTAATCCACACAACTGCAAAACTTCTGCAGCTAGTGATGTGTGAGATTGCTTATATTATGATTTTGATGCATTAACAGACTTCTTTGGCTTTGTCAACAAGAACAGGTGCAACCTTACAGTCCAATTACCTGATAAAATAATTTTATTTGTCCAAACAAGTAGTTTGGTTCTGTCCTGTTATGGAGACTCATACACTCTTCTGATCTGTGTTTTATGATACTCCACCACATAGACAGAGATATGTTGAAGTAAATTACAGTCCCTTTATTACCATCAGTTGATTCTTGTCCCAGTCTTTAGTTAGTATTTCATTGCAACAACAGTTCTTTGCCTTGTTCATGTATTTACGTCATCTTCAGACTGATCTTGACAATGTCCCCCATCAATATGTATAAAAACTGAAATCAACCTTTGGTAGTGTGGCAAATTCTGTTTCATTCTTCCTGACTGCTACAGATGGTGAAAATCCAGGTATTACATATTGTCTATGGCTGTCATCCAGATACAAAATTACTAACATAATGTAACTCTTGTTGGGGGTTGTAAATTGAAAAAATATTTGAGAGTGCATTTGACAGTAGTTAGCTGCAGTTGGGGATGGGAGCGCTCTGAAATTGCTTTTTTATATATATATGTAAAGAGGATGTGTTCACTCTCGAACAGGGTGTTGCTAATAATGACAGTTGAAAATCATCAGGTATTACCAGCTTTAATTTCCTTTCATATTCCATCCATTGTTTTGATCTGCCAGTCATACTGGTTGAGCATTGATGAGTCGTACATGTCACAAGTCAAAGTTCAGACCACTTTTTGATGGTCTCGGTCTTGACTCGACCGCATTTGTACTCGATCTTGTCTTGGTCTCGAACATAGAGGACTCTGGATTTTATTTCAAGACCACAACAAAAATATCAATAAATTGCTTTTGCATTGTCTGATGTATTTGTTAACATACTGAGGATATATAACATCACCTAAGTTATTGCTTTAAAGGCAACCAGTAACCCTAATTAAAAATGTATTGTTACCGTTAACGGCTGTGCCCCCTCCCCTCCCCTCTTTACATGCACTCCAAAAAAGGGGAGACAGGAGAAGCTGTGGCTGTCTGGGAGCGGGAGGATATGTCAACAAAATCTTCATTATAACATTTAGCTATCTAAACTATAAAGAATTAATCTGTCAAACAACATCCAGAAGAAAACACACAGCCGCCTTTAAATTCTGCAGTGCAACCTTACGGAGACGGCTGGGACCATATTATTAACTTTTACTGCCACTTAGAAATAAAGCATAACGATAGGAATGCTATGTGTACGAATGTATACTATATCTTTCAGGGCACTAATTTCAGTTGCTTGCTATGGTTGCTTGCCAAAGTTTTGCCACCTAACCAGGTGCACAAGCTACCTAATTTATTTAACATATTGAGGGAAGTAGCTAATGCAGTTAGATTGTTAGTGACTGAGGACAGGGTATTTGGTGACAGCTTGTTCCTAAGATCCATTTTTGCTTGTAATAAACAATGATGAGACTGGCCATATACGTGTAGCTAATGTGTAAGTTTTTTAGCTTTAGCTACTTGTCAGCTGCATACAGCTCCTGCATTAAGGCTAAAATTTGAAATAAAAGATTTGACATTTATCATGTTAATTATTGATATCAAATATGATATATATATTATATATATTTTTTATCGTGATAACATTTTTGGCCATATCGCCCAGCTCTAGTGTTCAGTGACATAAACATTGAAAAGGAGTGTTGAATAAAGATGCTTGAGTTGATTTCAGCTCTCTCGTGGGTGTTTTAATGGGAATGTGGCTCTGGTGGATACGTTGTGCCAGATATATAATCAACAACTAAAAGATAACTGTTGGTCTTGTGATACTTTGTACTGTTAGGAGTCATGCAATTACACGATTGTTACAAGTTATCCATCAACATGATACAATCCATCCATATCCAGGTGGGCATGATCATACTGTTAACCATAATTAAGCTAATGATGGCAAGATTGGATGCTCATTATGCGGATGCCTGGAGAAATGACAGATAACAGCATAAAACTGATAAGTTCAGGAGATGGAAAGGTGAGAACTGGCAGTTTATGTAAAAGAAAGAGCAATGAAAATTGTGCTGTTAATTTAATGAGTCATGAATTTTGCATAATCACTTAGTGATGGAAGTCTTATCGACAAGGGGGAACATTCCTCCTCATGAATATATCTAATTGTTGCAAGAATGAATAGGTGGACCATGGACCAAAAGATTACCGAACAGACTAAATTAATATTGTTTATCTGCAAGGCTTTTTAGTTTGTTGCAGTGGCGAAAGTGTAAACATATTTTACATATCATTACACAGATCCTCATCCCTCTGAGGTTGAAGGTACCACCAGCAACAATGAGTTTATTAATAACCTTCAGTTGGTCAGTGCAGAGTAAAACAATATAATGTCAGGGGGTTAATTCTGTCTCATTTTAAAATGACAGTTTCAATGCCACAACTGCTTAGGCACCTTCTCTTTAAAGCTTGATTATCTCTCATCATATGTAGCCTTTGCGTTCTGTAAAAAGTGGTCATAAATATGGCCTTTAAAGATTAGCACTCAATGCATACATCTTTCACTTAAGCACCTTGATTCCTTGCCATCATATTTTCACTTTACATCTAATTTGACTGGCACAGCAAAACCTTCCCCTTTCCCTTCTCAGAGAAAATCCTTTCGAAACAACCATATTAAATCTTCTCCAAAGGTCCCTGCACTTTGCTGCTGTAAATCACCAACTTCCCCATTGACGTGTTTCTATTAATATACCGGTTTTATAACCGAGCCTTTGCAGTGATGGCAGGATGGCAAAACTACATGACACGGGCGCATACCTTCCTGCAATTAATGACAAGAAATATCTCATGCTAATTAGCCAACTGCCTCATCGCTCCCGTTTGGACGGGAGGTAGACAATAAATGAGTTCAGTCATGCGCACAAAGGCTATTCCTTAACCTTTCTTTTTCTCTGCGATACGTAATATTTCGGCCATTGCGTTCCTGCATAAGTAAATAAAATGGAGAAAATTAATGTAAATTGTGTAATATTTTGTTATATTTTAATTCTAAGTAATGAACATCAGGTATGTTTCAATTTTGCTGAGATTGATTTACATTTTTAAATTACCGTAAAAACTTGAAAGAGTTTAACACTTTTCATTTATTCCTTTTCAGAAAAAAAGAAAACAGGAAAATGTTAGGTATGCTATAATTATACTGAATCTCCTGGATCACAATGTAGACATGTGTTCAATACAATGAGTGGTTTGCCTCGGGCCCTTGATTGTATTGTTTCCTTTCAATTGATTTGGGGGGGAAATCAAAAGGCACTATATGAGTGGGATTGAGGATAAGAAACACAACCACTGTTGCAGAGCGATTCTTCTTCCAAACGCAGGAGGCAGAAGGAAAATGTTTATTTAACATATACTTAGCCACAGAAAGCACCTTGGGGTGTGAGAACTGTATGCAAAGTAAGGCAGGCCGAGTGGATCACAAAATCAAAGAAAACATACTCAAAATTATCCTTAGCCCCCATGTTATCATGTGTGAACTTTGTGAGTAGGTGCTATATATCAAGTGAATTGTCATTGTGAAACTATGTTTCAGTAGGAATTAAACCTGATGATGAAGCCAAAATCTGTAGTCGTGTTAGTGGTGGAAAGTGGACAAGTTGCAAACATCTAATTTTACCGTATGGGCAAATCTGTATCAAGTGTGTACACTGTTTGCATATATGAATTTACTTTACATAGTGACTGCGGCAGTAAGTGAGACCCCAGCCTGACACTCCATGCCCACACACATTGCTGTTTGTGTAGGAGGGGGATTGGATGAGTCCAGGATATATAGTGCTTGACTCAAGCTCACTTGGTATTCCTGTGTATTTCAAAAGCCACATAATTCACACAGAAAGGTAGTTATCATGCCAAGACCCGTCGCATGCAGCTTACAGTCTACAGTGATTTTTCTCATTGCATTGTAATGCATGAATAATATCCTCTTCTCACCAGCTGTGATCCCTACAACAGCGACTAGATGGATGAAGAGGTATCTCTTTGTGCTGCATCTATTTGATTCCCCACCCCCCCAGGGCTACAAGCAGGAGCCTTCTCCAGCTAATGATCCTTCACAAATTAAAAAGCTGCAGCCCTGAAACCAAAGTCACCCCCTCCCATGCATCAAAACGTGCTCATCATTGGACCAGTCGGTATTGAAACAGACCTAATCATATGATGCTCTTCTCACCCTGATGACACATTGCTGCACACAAACCGCAAATGAGATCTAAAGACCACTTGATCACTAATATGTCTTTGGACAAGTTCTGCCTGTGCATCTGTTTTGTGTACAAAGAAATATGTGTGTTGTATAGATACCAATGATTATGTGCATAATTGTCTTTTAACTGCCTTGATTACACCAGCAAATCGATGTAGATTTGAAGCGATGTAGCTAAAATACCTCCTTCCCAGCTCACTAGATGTGATCACAGTGTCAGAGAAAAATGATGTCCTTAAATTATAGACTGTGTTTGTAAGGACAAATGGCAGCACATGGCACTGGCTTTTCTGTCACCCACAGATTTGCCCTAAAAGCATTCATCATGGGTGGACAGGCTTGTTTGCCTTCCTGTATGCTATTGGTCATGGAGGCTTGAGAGTAAAAGGTGGAAAGCCAAGTCCTCTTCCACTGCCATGTACCAGCGACTCGCATAGGCACATAGAGTCACTGTAATCTCTCACACGAGTGAATTTAAATTAAACTGAAATTCTCAGGTGTCAGAAATGTACGAGTGCCCTTCTGCAACCACTAGTCTAACTACTTATAGACACTTATCGTGTTTTTTTGCCGTTAGGCTTAAATAGTATTTTTACACGGGGATAAGGTTTGCTTCACATTAGATAAATCAGCGTTTTTAGACACCTCAGAACAAGATGAATGATGGCCATCATTTATTAATGTTCAGCTGTGCAATCATATGAATATATTTTGTTTGAATTGTGGCTTCATTCATTTTGAAATGAAAGCGACTGAATGTGACATCCATGCGAATGAAAAAATCAAATTTCACTGAACACAGACTTCACAAGCCTCCGCTGAGACCTAATCTGGAGGCTTGCTTCTGCTGACAGGAGCAGATCTGGACTAGGATAGATAAATAGCTTGTTTGTCTACGCTAACAGAATGATTTGTGGCTCACTAGTTGCTCTATGATGGAATACAGTGTGTGTGTGTGTGTGTGTGTGTGTGTGTGTGTGTGTGTGTGTGTGTGTGTGTGTGTGTGCGTGTGTGTGTGTGTTCACACAGTATTATTAGGATTTACCAGCACAATATTCATCACTCCATTAGTCTCTTGTTTCCCAGGTCTAAGTTGACTGATAATCTGTTAGTATGTAATAATATGTGTTTCAGGTGTGTGTTATGCTGTTTTCAGCACAGTAAGGTGATCTACCAGCTGCATCCATGATGTATGGAGGGCTTAGTCAATTGTGTAACAAAAAGTAAAAGTTATTATCCATGCTAAGTCGCACTGAAATGCTGTTTTTAAATGCAAATAAAAAAGTGCACTCCTGGATCACTTTATTAGGTATGCAGTCTAACAGCGCTGCCATATATTCAACCTTTATAAAGATTATAATGGACAGGCTTTGTTAAGGGGTGTTAATTCAACTATATGTTTATTTTTGAGGTGGTAGTTAGTGGTGATGTACTAAATTTCGTTATGTTGAATTGGGTTTCTAATATTCTTTTTTCAAGCAATAAGCACAAAGTGCTTACCAAAGTGGACATGACATAAGCAGATTATAAAGATAAAATACATCACTGTTTCAGACACAAAAGCACCTTTCCACAAGACTGTATCCCTGGCTAAATAAACATTGCCACCTGCTGCCAGCCTCTATTAATTCAATCAGGGCACAGAAATATTCTTTGAAATACATTTTCACAGTGTCAGTGCAGTGACTCACATTTAGTTTTGCTGTCATATCCACATAGATCACTTAATTGACTGGGAGAAATGTGAATGTAGAACCTTGGGAGCACAAACCCTTTTAATGTGTGTCTTTAGATATATCAACAAACATTTAGCATCATAGCTCAAGGATCTATTAGTATGTTTTTCACAGACATACACAGGCTATGCAGCTGTTTGAATTTTAAAAGTCTCTCTCTGTTGAAGAAAGGATAAGGTCCTGAAGATTGTACTGCCCGCCGGCTAAAGCTAGTTTGTGGGGACTGTCTGTAGCAAGCACTTGGTGGATGAAGAGTGGAGATGCGTAACAGATAGCTTTGAGGCTCACAGGAGAGCTTGTTAAGGAGGCAGCTGAGAAGGATAATGGAAGCTTCTGACTTCACTGTCTGCTAAAGGGCCCAAAACAAAAAGACAAAAAAAAAACCCGAACAACATCTGCTCTGAAAATAGACACACAACCAACACAATTGGCCCTGGTATTGTATGTAGCCTCACCTTTCAAAAAAAGAAAATCATATGGCCCTCTAACAACTGCCAAAATGTTTTTTCCTAAAGACTGGGAGGCAGCACCTTTGCACCGCTGAAATGAAAAGTTGTCCTTCACAGTTTGCAGTTTACATAGCTTTATAGACAGCTTCTGTACACATTGCCCAGAGAGTTGAAAGCCAGAAAAAGCTGTGAAACAGTGGAGGTAATAACCTAGCAACAGTACAGTAGGAGAGGTCAGGCGCTTTTGTTTATTTCTCCAAAACAATGGCCAATTGTCTATTTGGTATGTAATTTGTAATGCCTCCAAAGCATGTTTCATAAACTATTGATTGCTGTAGTGAATGAAATGTTTCATATGTGTAAGGCTTAGTGTTCTTGCTTCTGTCCTCCTTGGTTAACCATCACAAAGACTGATTTAATTAATCCCAGGGGAATAGACACAGTTCCCATGTATTAATGTCACAGGTTGTAGCTGAGTGAATGTTTACTTGCCCAGTTTAATTGAATTCTTCATGCTTCATACACAGCCAGTACAGGCCGAAGATAGCCTGATTAGTTAACTCAAGCCTGCAGCCCCGATGACAGTTCTCTGCCACACCAAACGATCAGATGTAATAGGGAGAGATTCTTGCAATCAGTAAAAATACAGAATTAATGGCATTGATTCTGGAGCCCACTCATGTGCCCATTTATTTTGTCTCAGCTTAAAGTTGCCTGTCAGATGTACAGAAAGAAGGTAATTGGTTGCTCATGCAACTCGTCCCTGTCTCATGCAACTCGTCCCTGTCACAGCACAGCTGGAGGAGACCACCCATGGGTTTTCAAAGGTTTATTAAACCAAACGGAAACATAATCACCAATATGTAACTAAGAAACACCGGGAGTGTGCGGTGCATGGGTTAGTCGGCAAGTCAGATTTGTTGGTGTAGCACTTTTCAAGACATAGAAGTAAAGAACATTTGACAAAAGAGAATAGACAATGAAAACATAAATAAAATGTATGGGGATATAGTCAAGTCAAGTCAATTTATTTATAAAGCACATTTAAGAACAACCACCGTTGAACAAAGTGCTGTACAAAGTAATTCAATGAACAAGAAAAAAAAAAATCGGCTCAAAAAAAGAAAAGAAACATAGCAGTGATAATTAATTCTGAGACTTGAAAGTCTCAGTGGTTGGGGATGATCAAATGACAATGGGAAAACCGAAAAGGCACGATCACCCTTTGTTATAAAACTTTTGGAATAGCTAAAAGATATAATGAAAATAGACATCATCATGAAAAAGAATAAAAGTTATACTAGAATTTTAGTGCACTTTATTACAGAACATTTATTTATTACATTCATTACAGGAAATAAAAATAAAGGCACAAAAACAAGAGTTTCTCATTTAGATTTGAAAGTGGAAAGATTCTGTGAAGCATAAAGTAGCAGCTAAATGTGAGTGTTTATTAGCTGACCTATAAGGCCTACTGGGTTTATAATCAGAGATATCAGAAACTTTTGAGGTTATGTTTAGGCAATTCAAAGCACTTAGTTAAGGTTGGAGAAAAATTATGGTCTTGGTAAATATTGAAGAAGTCAATGGTGACACAAAGACTTTACTTCATTTTAAGAAAGACCAGACCAAGAGTCCATTAATGGACTGCCGGGGGAATCAAAAATGTTCTTCAAATCTTGTAAATACATGAAATATCAGTGTGGCTTTGAAGCTGAGATGCATTAAAAAAACCATCTAACATGGCTTTTAGTCTTCATAGCCTGGAATCAAGGTGAGCATTAACTTTAAGCCAAACGGAGACAAAAAAAATTGTCTCCATCTTGTCTTTATTCAACTGAAGGAAATGTAGTCAATTTGTGCTGACGCAGCAGTAATTATTTTGCAATGTACAAAAGAAGTAAAGAGTCACCCAAATCAACAAACCAAATACCAAAAGAGGCAGAGACTGAATGACTTCCTCCACCAGCATATAAAGCTGAGGATCCAGCCAGCACAGGTTTCAGCCATCCCTCTGATGGACTTCCTGCCAATCTCCCTGAGGGAGAAGACATGTGACAGGACCAGGCAGCAGTATAGGGCTGTCACACCCCTCGCAGTTATTCTGCCTTCTTCCTCTGCTTCATTTTCCAGACAGCTATCAAAACAATCAAGCTCCCTCAAGTAGTATATTAATTGGTCCAAAGCAATTTATAGCCACTGTAATTAATGGCTGTGGGAGTTAATCAGAAGCAAGCTTGTGCTCTCAATGCAAACTTTACACCCAAGCTTAAATGAGGAGAGAGGGAGTAATTCTATATTGACAAGAACTGTCCAGTACCTCCTTTAGACTGTCATTGCTAATCCAGTTAGCTGACTTTGTACAGCAGTGCAAAGTCAGGGCAAGCAGGGAAGACATTATACTGTAGAACTGCCTAAATAGTCTATTTAATAAAATCAGCATTTCTCTAAAACATCTCATATTGACTAAAGGGATCAGACTACTTAGCTTGATAATTAGTGATGAAAACAATGTAATGGATTCCATCAGTCAAGATCACAACAAATACTTCATGGAGTTGCCACATTTTTATAAACAGGAAGAGCTTTACAAACGGAGAATAGAAGAGCTGTGTGCAAAATTACTCCTTGCTTTTGAATAAAGGCCTTTTCTGCAGCTTCCCACAGCATGTGAAGTTCTTCATGAGCAGATGAAGAATAGATTAGCTACATGACCTAAGAATGAAACCTACACTTACAACCAGCTTTTCAAAATACACTTTACCAAATACAATATCTCATCTTAACCCATCAAGTATGAGCAGTGTAGCTTATACCGGTCTGCACCTCAATGTGTTTGTATTCTCAGTCAGAAATAAAGTTTTGATTTCAGTTTACAGGCATAATGTCAGCTGAATTCTGGGAATTCTTCCTAACATCACATGTATAAGGTTTGTGATTATTGAAAGTAACACAGTGGTGGGTTATTCTGGAGTGGGCCATTTTGCAGTATGATGCCATCTTGATACTTATAATCATATACTGGGAGAGCTGGTCGTTACTGTCAAATGAGTCCTGACCGGTTGAATGAAGTATAGCAGCCTTGAGTCGGGCTGCTGGAGATTATCCTTTATCATTTACAAGGCAAGAAACACAACACTTGGACTTGATGTTTTATTACAGCCCGGCCACTGGGAATCCAGGTCTGTCCTCAACATGGCGTTCGCATATGTTGTTTCTGTGGCCTTGGATAACTTAGCCAAGATTACTGTCGTGTGTGTGTGTGTGTGTGTGTGTGTGTGTGTGTGTGTGTATGTATATATGTATATATGTGTGTATATATATATATATATATATATATATATATATATATATATAATTTCTATCAACACACAGGCTCTTATCTGTGATTTCATCAAGTGGGATTTCCTGATATTCTTCTGTTATGTGGGTAGGAGACACTGTGGCTGTACTATGACGCTGGTCACTGAAATTGTAATTTCCTGCAGACATCTGCTTTGGTTCAGAGCTACTAATATTAAATGGAAACGGCATTGATTTGGTAATAAAATCTCCAACCAAGACTATATAATTGAAATTCCACTATGTCAGCAAATTTAGACTAGAAACTTTATTATCTGGATAGCTCAGGTGAAAAGTGTTATCACAAGTCAAAGATTACCCAAGGTAGTGGTAATGATAACCATTAGTTAAATTCAAAGGTGGATATTTCTGTTAAGTTCCATTATCAGTGATTAGAGCTTTCCTAGGAAATTACCAGAGTTATTCTTATGCCGTCTTCAAGGTGGAATAGCTGGTGATTCCTCAGGCTTAAAGGTTTGTCTCCTAATGACATCACAGATTAGAGAAGCCAACTTGACTCTATTTCTGGCACAGATAATTTTTGACATTGACAAATCTGGACTGAGCTGTCCAAAATCATATAATATTGGTTCCTCTGTGGACAATGTGCTTCAGCAATGTTCCCTGACCAAGATAAACCTGTAAAATCAGTTTTATATACTTCTCAAACAGACAGAGCGTCTGTGAAGATTCAAGGTCTCTTTAAGTCGGCGAGGACATGTACGTCATGTGAACGTCATTCTAGATAAGATTTTCTTCCAAACGGTTCTCTTAAACGGATGGGGGAAAGTCACCTTTTATTCCCCTTCCCTGTACTTACAGCTAATTGCCATATTAGATGGACAGAAATTAATTTTTGAAAAGTCCTTGAAAATACCCAGAGTGAAGCTTTTCTGCCTTTTATACTGTGTGATTACTTTGGCAGCTGTATGAAGCCCTCTGCTTGTTCCTGATGAATAACTGTCAGCATGGAATTAGGCATTAATCAAACTGGGGAGGTATTCTGACATGAAAAGTTATAGACCATACTCCTTGTGAAGCAAATCCACAGACTATACACCATTGCTGTGCAAACAACAGCTATAGCATCTTCAGCATCTTCCCAAATGCTGTTATGAAACGCAATTCATCAGGGATTCTCATGTGTTTGGGTCAATACTGAAATATTGAATTTCTTCATTGTTTGTTGCTCATTTCCTGCTTGCCTTAAGAGAATCCAGCTGCGGTCTAAATTCACTGAAGTCATAGATTATGATTACTGAAAACTGTTATTTTAGTGAATGTGGACTAGTGGATGGACAGCAGCAGATACTTTGCGGGTATGTGTTAAGGTTGTTGGCTCAGTTGACAAAGACTGATCTGTGAATTTGAATGGATGTTGCTTTTTTCTTTTGCACAAGTAGCAAATGAAAAGATGTATATCCAAATTTGTCATGAAAGTTACAGGCTCATGATAGGACTTTTATGAAACACTGAAAGCTGGATTACTGGTAGAAAGAGGTGTTTTCTTAGTTATTGTGTATGTAATGGTGTTTGTGAGGAGGGGTTTTTGTTTGTGGACGTAATTTGAGTTTACAGCTATATTTAGGTGAAAATTAAGTTGCGAGTCCCTGGTAATCAAAAACATTGCTTCCTTTGATAAAAAGTCTTAATCTAAGCTCAGTGTTAGTTTTTCTGCAGCGTTAAGTAAGAACTAAAACAGTGAGTCAATTAATTTTAATTCATTAGTTTCAGTCAGTTGATCCTTGTAGTCTGTTTGTAAGCAAAGCCACAATATTCACTGTTTCCAGCCTCTTAAATATGAATATTTGGTGGTATTCTGAGCCTTCTATTATAGTAAATTAAATATCTTTTAATTTGGACTTTTGACTGGACAAAACAGACAATTTGATCCTTTGGGCAACTATAATCGAAATTTCTTACTGTTCTATGACCTTTTATAGACTCTATTTGATGAAACTGAAAGTGGTTAAAGGTTCCAGAAAAGCCTAGTAAGTGGATATTAAGTCAAGACCTTTTGTCAAAATAGGTCCAAGGTTAAGAATGAACTTTAATGCTCACAGTTATTCTTTGTTTAGCATTTATCACATTTGGGTGGTTGACGCAGTAATACTTGAGTGAACCTTGAAGCTTAACACTGAGAAGTTTGGGGTCTAGGGTTTAAAACATTTTGAAGTGAATCCCAGCACCCTGCGCTGTCCCTGCATTTTAATGAGTTCATATGCGTCTTCGTTCATCATTATCTCAGTAAGGCTTATTGATGTGAAATGTGTCGTTACATTAATATGTAAGCTCAGCACTTTCAGACTTGGCTCCTTCCTTGTGTTTTGATTTTGGAAATACATGAAAGGCCCCCTCTATATGTGCTGAGAGAAATTATGAAAGACTCTCGAGTTAGGAGACAGCTGGATAAAGTTGTGTAGGACACTTTAATCCATCCCAGCTGCAGGGACACTGTCCTGTTCTCGACCTCTGACCTTCCTGTGGAGGAGGGCAAGCAATTTTTGTGTCACAAAAAAACAACCGAAAATTAGCCAAGAACTTTTTAACCTCCTTGTATACCCAACATTTGGGTGGCTGGGTGGTTGCTGAGATGCCCTCAGGTCGACTAAACAAGAGGGGAGGTAATTAGAATTTGAGGAGCAGAGGGACAGGTTCAAACCTTTTTCCTCCACATAGTATTTAAATGACCTTTCAGCATTAGGAAATTGACATTATTTTGGCCACCCATAACATGTCCTCCTTCAGATCCAGCAAATTAACTCTGACATTCTCCACACAGTCAGGATACAAAGTGGCTGATGAGAAAGAGCACTTAGTCTCTGAAGATATCAGTAATCTTGACACGTGTGATTGCAGCCTCAACTTCTTCTCACTGTAGAGTAAAAGAAAGCGTTTTCAGGACACAGGGAAGCAATGATGTACAGAATTGCTGATTTCTTAAGGCAGTGCATTAACCAGTACACCACCTTAAAGCATCTGGAAAAACTCTACAGTGTATTGATTGAGTAGAGCCTTGCACTTTGCTCAGTGTACCTATTAATTACAGAAATGTACTTTGACCACTTCCCCATTTGCTATAGTTAAAGAAAGATTACTTGATTTTTACCCATAGGTGACAGAGAACAGCAAATGTGGTACTCACAGTGCATCAGTGCTCAGTTTACTGTGAGCATAGTGAAGAGCCTTTGAATGAATTTACTTGCACTTAAACAAAGAGAGCAACTCACTGCCTCAGAAAACTGTGCACCACAGAAGCCAAAGACTGAATCTGCACATTCTTTATGTTGCTCTGTCTGAACTTCTGTAGTTTTGACGTTGTCTAAATGTCATTTCTCTCCGTAATATTTCTGCACGAGAGGTCACTTTGAAGGCAACTCTGAAATCATTTTAGATTTGGCTGCCTTTGTATTTTTGCTAGCAGCTACAGCTTTTGGCATAAGGTTTGTGCTTTTTTGAACTTGTTCTTGAAGTTACCACTGCCAAGGAGGTTTCGGTCCCGGTCCAGTTTATTTGGTTATCTCAAATAGTAAACACATTTTAATGAATGACATTTGGTGGAGTTACAGTAGGACATCAGCCAAGGAGCCAATGATTTGATTTAGTTGCTGATCCAGAGAAAGCTTTAACACTGGGATATTGCATTTTTGAACATTTTCATCATTTCCTCATTAAAGCATTGTATCCTGACTGTCATTGTCTTTACTTTACTGATAAATGTGTTGCATGGATCCCTTGATTGTCACTGTGTATATAGTTAAAATAAAATCAGAGCATTGTGTTGCCTTGGCAGTGCAGTTTAGTTTTTTAATTAAATGTATGCATTTAAAGCCTGTCAAACAACAATACAAGGTGCAGCATGCATGCATTATAAAGTATGTAGTAATTATAAAGTATGACCAACTCCTCACGTGCAATCCTTTTCTGGCTGGCATGAATTAAGTGACGGAGTGGGTGTTGAGTCAGTGTTTAGTGCAGACACACAATGACAGCCCCATTGGTAATGTTAGAGCTGTTCCAATCAATATTCTTACATTAACAATGGATGAAAAGGCAACATGTAATGTGAAAGGGGGCATCTGCAGTGATTAACCCACTGAAAATGATCACCCTGCTGTTCCCCTCAACTCTCTTGAGCATTTTAGCATCTTTCAGACCATTGTTTTAGCTTTATGGCCAGCAACATTACTATTTTTATTCACCCCCATCGCTCACATCAACCTGGAAGCTGTTTTCTGTGAAAAATCTTCTGTGAAGAGTTTGTGCTTAGCTGTTGAACACAGAGAAGTTTTTAGCAGCCAGATATTTCCCACTATTTGGACACATCAGATGGCTAGAAACACGATTCCAAATGTATGTTAATGTTGCTCCATGTCCTCTGGATGTGTTAACAGGCAACTGTCTGCTAACACGTTCCCCATATCATTTATAAGGTGCCAATAGATGTTGTATTTACTGTGTTTACCTAATACAGACCCAAGGTTTATGTACATAATATCTCCACTTTTGCATGCAAAGCAGTGCACATCAATAACTGTTAAAGCTGACTGTGTTTTTGTCTTTATTGAGACCTTATATAGCTTAAACCCACAGTAACTGACTTTTTTGGCCACTTTGGGGCAGCAGAAACATGTTATTTTTTATTATAGCCGCTACATGGATCACGTGCCACATAGAAGCATAACATAAGACAGTAACTGAATGACATAAAGCTGAGAGAGGTATGCACAGAACTGATTTAAGGAGGGGAAGAATATAAGGAATGACAGCGGGTAAAGATGTGCAGAAAGTTAGATAAGGAGATGTCTATGACAGGGAAGAAGTGTGGATGATGAAGAGATTGTTGGGTGGTTAAAGAAAGCTGAGACAACAGGAGAGGATGGGTTAGCTAGTTATAGCCTATTTTAAGTACTCCTGACAGGCTGTTAGAAGTGTGGCTGAGGTATTTGCTTCCCTCCTAACATCATTTAACTTATTAACTTAATTTTAAATGAATGCTGCTCTGAGTGAATCAATTTCAGTCGAAAAATACCTCAGGCCGGCATTCTGCAAATATACACCTCTCTCGATGAGTTGAAATGGATGCAGGAGAGCGCATTAATTATTTATACTGTTACAAAACGCATGATAGGGAATCTGCAGCAAAATAGAAGATGATGCCTCCTGCAAACGTAAGGAATCTGCTATGGCTGTGTTGACCAGAACTTGATGGTGTCTTTTAATAGTTTTAAAGATGTTATTGAGAATATGTACAGATGTAACCCCCTTTTGACTCTCCAGAGTGAGTTAGTGTCATTGAAATGTGTAATCGTTACAAGAAATCTACAAGATCAGGAGGGATGATGGCAGCCTAAAAGATTATGATGTGAGAAGGGTGAGAAGGGGGCAAGGTTTGATTCCTGTCAGCTGCAATAAGCTTAATGGGAACTATGAATGAGTAATACTCTGGCCTTTCACAACAACATCTGTTTAGGTTTCGTTAAGAAAAGCTCTAAACCTGTAGCTTCTCCGCTTCTCAGTGGCTAAAAATAGATTATTGTGTACATTACAGCTCAAGCTTTGTGTGTGCTGCTGTAACTAAATGGGATGCTAATTGGGAATTGCTGACATTTTGTACCAAATGTCACCGTTTCAGGAACTAGAGCAGCCTTGTTTTTAACACTCTGACCACACATGTGTGATGTCTCCACAGGGTTTTGACTGGGTCACAGTGTTTTTTCACCAATTAAATAGCATTGAATTCTTCTGAAGTTAAAAGATGGAGTTAAAAGGTAGCATCCTTAGATAAATTGATGTTACAAAAGAGATAAGAATGCGGGTGTGTGATAGAGGCCACTAAATTGATTTGCCTCTGTGGTGTATCCCTGTCTGATCCATCCTCCGCTACCCTTTGTGGGATCAGGTCTTACTTCCCAAATGAAACCGGATATCTCAAATTCAATGTGCCCTCTAAGATCTCAATGAGGATTGGTTGATGTAACAGTCCATCACTAATTTCCAGCTCCATATATCCCTTCCCCTCCCTCGGGCGCAAAGAAGAAATTAGACCCTGTGTCATCCAGCCTCCCTTGTACATTTAGTTTAGGTGAACCTTCCTGTAAGCACCAGTACCACTGCAGCAAGACCATATCCAGCAATCACAGAGCTTAACTTGGAAACCCTTTGGTGACAATGGGAGCCCCAGAGGAGGAAGCGCCACGTCCGCCGTCAGACATTACAGTGTTTGGGGCCAACTGTACCCTCCACGGCCTCAGCCACATCTTCCTGCCTGGTGGAGTGACCATTCGACGGCTCCTTTGGGCTGCCGCATTCACCTCCTCCCTTTCTATCTTCCTCTTACAAGTGGCCGACCGTGTGATTGAGTACTACCAGTACCCCCATGTCACCATTCTGGATGAAATGGACAGCCCCTTCATGTTCTTCCCAGCCATCACCCTCTGCAACTACAACAGCTTCCGAAAGTCCCAGATCCGTAGGAATGACATCTTCTGGATGGCTGGGCTCTTGGGTGTGGAGCAAGGGGACTTTGATGACTTCATGGCTGCTTTGGGGCAGCCCACAGACAACAGCAAGTTTTTCCCCAGTAAGACCTTCAACATGCTGGAGTTTGTGCAGAGGACTAGCCACAACATAGATGAAATGTTGCTTGACTGCAAATATAGAGGCAAAGACTGTGGTCCAGAGAACTTTACGACAGTAAGTATACCTCTTGTGTGTCTACCCTTGCGAGAAATTAGTGTAAACTGCATCAGAATCATTATAGGAAAAACACAGATCCTTAGGTAGTGAGCTGTGAGAGAGTGAAGAAGTACTATGTTAAATATTTAGACTAAATATGTCCTCAGAAAATCTAAAATTATGTATTAAATTAAAGAAAAATGTTACATATTTAATATAATATGTAGAGGCCTTGGGCAACAATGCTAACAACTGTGAGCTATTTAGTAATCATTATAATGCTACAGTTTGAATGCTTCATTCTGCCCACTGTGAAATGAAATATGAGTCAGTTTAGGTTTATGAACACCAGGAGACATTACAGCAGAGATCTGTTGTAAGAAAGTGGTTTTATTTTTATAAAATGAGCATTGTCATGATGAGACATACACATCCATATCAGATATCATTAGGGAAAGAGATGTCATTTTTATTCAAATTATGTTTTCATTTCTTAATTGTTTTTTCAGTAATGGTCCCATAATTCTCCATTTTTAAATAATTAATGACATGTTTGTGGACAGATTAAGCAGCTCAAGGGGGAACAACAGGTATGGGGGTGTAAGACCGGAAACATTTCTGATGAATACTAATAAAGCGGCGTTTAATCTCTGTTTACAAGAGCTGACATCAAAAGCAGAAAAATATTTCCCATGCCTCCTATGGCGATGATAATATTTATACTATGTCCG
The DNA here is from genome assembly GCF_021292245.1 of Micropterus dolomieu. Lineage (NCBI taxonomy): Eukaryota > Metazoa > Chordata > Actinopteri > Centrarchiformes > Centrarchidae > Micropterus > Micropterus dolomieu. The sequence continues at coordinate 12,598,684 of NC_060155.1, read as the reverse complement.
ATTCTTCATTTTGTGACAATTATTAGTAGTAATTTTCCTTGAAGGAGAAGTTAGTTACTTCCTTAAAAATGTCCTCAGAAAGATGTAAACTACTGAGGTGCCATATGGTTCACCAAATCTCTGCTGACTTCATGCATTATGAAGCAAACATATGCTGTTTTCAAGACCAGTAGAGTTTTTAATACGTTATTGTTTTTCTTTGTAAATACTTCATCTTCATAGTAGCAGTGGCACCAAATGTTACAGTGTTTTGTGTCATCGCACAAAATCGAAAAAATCATGTCACCAAAACAGAACAGTGTCGCTTTTGCAGCGAAAGGTAATTTTTCTTAACTCGTCTGCCTTCATTTTTTTTTTTATCTCATTTTTCCTACCCTCAATTTTCAGGCCTCTTCCAAAGAGATACAATCATGTCAGCAGAATTTGGATGGAACTTAATCGTCCTGCTGCAGAGACAGGGGAAGGATTGTATTTCGATGAAATGGGCCATTGATTTGAGTGATGAAAGTCTAGCGCCAAGATGCACTTGTCATGCTGCACAATTTCTTTGAGAACCAGCAGCAGTGAAAGCGAGGCAAATGATTTATACTAATTACTTAGTAGTTCTACAGTGGCAATTATATTATTTTGTGTTAGAGACAATGGTTTAAATCGAAAGATGAGGTTTGACTCTTCAACCCACAACAAACCTGACATCTACTACAAGAAGAGCTTCAGACTTCAAACATGAAAATGGCGCACCAGATTTGAGTTGCAGCTCCAACAACAAAACAGCACATGTAAACTACACTAATAAAGGCAGATTTTGATATCACTGTGGTCAGTAAGGTGACCTTGGCTCTTTTACATCCCCATGCACAAAGGGCAAATTTCAGCTAAATGTGAGAAACTGGAGATGCTCTGAGGGCCTATGTATAGAAGGGACTAATTAAAGATTCATGGAGCTGCCTGAATTCCGCCTCTTCGGCCTGCTGATCTTACTGTGGGAGACTCAGAGGCAGGTCCTCTCAGAGATGGTGAGATGTGTTGGAATTGAGATTACCCATTATATACTTCACCGTGAGATGATTCATGCAGGGTCTAGACAACATCTAACAATTAGCTCTCTGAATGTGGAAAAATCTGAGAAAATATATGCATAGAATCTTTCAAATGCCTCCACTGATATATTATACTTTGAGTGTTATGCATTTTGATATGGCACTAAAATGGCAGAACATTAGAATAAATAGGCTATTATAATTTAAAATCCGTAGAGTACTACTTTGCTCTCCTAGAATTTAACATGTTACCTTTACGATACTTTGTAGTAGTTTTAGTATCCCTTTTGTATGCGTTTGAGTACTAGGCATGTGTGTTCGTGTGTGTGTGTGTGTGTGATATGCATTTTTGTGTCAAATTCAGACAAAGAAACAGTGGCTGAAGAAACTCAGCACGCCTATACAGTGACAGGAAAGACCAGATGTTTCAACTAATGAGCTAGATTTGGGTGCAGTGGTATTGAGAAATCTTGGAGAGGAAATATCAGGGCCCAAAAGTGCAATTATTCCCTCTGCATAGAGTAATGAAATATTTTTTGGGGGGAAGGATGCTGTAATTCACTGGAGGAGAACGAGTCTCAGATATTAAAAGGCTGGCAGATGGTAGATGCTGGAAATTTTCTACCCAGTGCTATAAATATATACAGGAACATAGCCTTGAATGTCCCTGTATCAATCTGTGAGTGAACCGTGGTGATAGGCTTTGTTCAGATTACACTGAAGGATGTTTGTGCTTCAGCAAGACTTCATATGTATGTCAGACAGTGTATATCACTCAACATTATGTTATAGAAAACATTTTCAGATTTCACCGCAACTGATTGGCCAAATAACTTTCTTTAGTGGAGGCTTCATTTCATTATCAAAATGAATCTCATCCCTCCCTCGTGTTGCCTTACACACTGTCTGTGAACTGGTGTGTGATTGATTGCCTCATTAATACTCAAAAGCGCGAGCGCCCCAACACAGCCTAACTCCCTGCTCTGGATTAAACCTGCATGATTGGGTCTGACTGAATAAATCATCTGTCAGTGTGTATATGCAGGATGCATGCCGAAGTTGCTGTAATATAATTTCAATCGAACACCAGCTCAGCGCCTTAGCTGGCTTGCGCTAATGCGGCGGCTTGATTCTAACATGTTTATCCTTTTACTGTTGATCTTGTGTGTTGTGATTGAGCTTCCTGTTGAAATATCAGCTAGGGTTGAAACCAAAGCCGGAGCTGTTTTAATATTACATTATGGTCTGTCTGTGGTGTCTGCCAAACCAGAACCAGGATGTGGTGTTTTACTTCATCCACAATAGTATTGTCTGGAGGCTGTAGTTGGCCTTGGAGGTCAAAGAAAGAGAAAAATGACTAAAGGAAGCAGAAGTCAGGATTGAGGGTTAAACCTTTTCAGAAACAATACGAGTCTAGCTGCAGACAGAGGCAGAAAATAGGCAGTGTGGGAGAAAGAAAAAAGAGACAGAAGAACAGTGGCTGATACAAGAGAGATAGGAAAAGCAAGAAATAGAGTTGCTAGAGCTAAGACAAAGTGGAAAAAAGAGACAGGAGGAAACAGGAAAAGGAGGCTGTGATGTGCTTAGATTGAAGTGGGACTGGGACTCGGCTGAGGACTGACACCATCATTGTGATTCAGCCAGCTTTGGAGCCGAGCCAGCGCCACGATGCACAACTGGAAGCATTAGAAGAGATGAAGGGAAGAGGTGTGTGAAGGAGCACGAAATTACAGTGCTGGCTGGAGCATGAAAAGGGAGGGAAGAGATAAAATAAAGCTCCACAGTGCAAACATTGAAATAAACAAATCTGAGGCAGTGAGTATAGATGACGGGCCAGATAGCAAATACCTAATGTGTTTGTTCCATTACTCAGTGTCAGTAAAGGCTAGTGTGGGAGCCACTGTTACTGTAAGTGCAGTATTGGCAGTCCGATCAATGGCACTGAAGAGGAATAGTGAAGGAATTCATAGTGGGACACTGCACAGGGACGCTTTTTGCTGACTTGCACATTGGAGAACAGACACTACCAGAGGCAGACATTGAAGGTGCCAGTTGACAGAACCTCTTAAGATAATTAGCTTGTTAGGTGGAGAGACCAGACACAAGTATGGCTCAGTCCAAAACCAATAGTGCCACATTATGTTCTGATTACCAGCCTGCTGGCATCGAGTGATATCCGAACAAAAGCATGTTAATATCATCATATTTTCGTATTAGATAATGATAGGGCAAAACATGGCTCATGGTTTCATATCACATGTGCTTTTGATCTTTGATTATCACACATGCTCATATTTAACTTTTGTTTCCACTAATGGCCTCAGGGATCTATATCCTGCTCTCTTAGCCAATGAACGCAATGCCTTGCACTAAAGTATTGTATTGCTATCTTCTTTCAAGTAAACTGAGATTCCCCTTGGTACCACAAGACTACAGGGGAAGCCAGGTATGACACATTGTTGGAAACAGCAAATTATTATATACTGTATAGCCAATTATATATTATAAGTATGAGTAATGAGTCAGTCTGTGGTTTGTTCATTTTTATAGTGGGGATGGCCCAATAAGAACACAACCATTACTACACGTAGGTACTTTGATCATGAAGGTGATAATACACTGTAGAATATATAGGCTACAATATAGTATAGAACTGAGTATTTATACTATATAGTTTAGAGAATATTACAAATTCCAGACTGACAGAAGACCAACATTTATTAATTTTGTTAGGCTGCTGATATTTCAGAGTCATGGTTGTTGCCATAGATTCTAACTTGCACAAACCTCAGTCAGTTAAAGGTGGTGGTATTCGATTCTGGAGAAATCTAATAAATCAAATACTATGATATAGAGCAAACAACGCTAAAGTAATGTAACTAAAGTTAGCTAAGTTGTGGCTTAGCAGACTGTTGCTGTTTGCTGCTGCGAAGCAAACGAGAGGACGAGACAGTCCCAGAGCCAGCACACCAGGTCAACGATATTCACAACTCTCCTGCTACTATTGCTAACACCACAGAAACAACGTATCTTGCCAAACTAGAAAGTAAGCTGAATGTCGGTGGGCAAGTCATTTAAGGGCAGAGATAGGGACCCGAGTTTGAGACTCGGACTCGAGTCCATCTTAAGTCGCACACACAGTGACTTCAGACTCGACTTTAGACTCCTCGAAAGACTGCAGACTCGACTCAGACTCGAGGTGCAGGACTTGTGAACAATGTTTATTTTTAGGGAAACATCTGATGAGCTTGCTGTTATTCCCCTCCCTCTGTTACCTATAACCAGCCAATGTAATACGTAGTATCAGGACAACAAACACCGCAGCTGCTGTGCCATTATATCATTAACTTTGGCTTTAAAACTTCATACAACTAGGCCCAAACAAAGAAGTGCTAAACGCAAAATAGGTTAGTACAGAAGCCCTAAGCGGCCATCGATTCATATCTTTATTTTACTCCGTTTTCCCGTGATAACAGGATAATTATCTCGAGATAACGACTGTTGTTTTCTCATGATCTCGAGATAACTAAACAGTAGTTTACACTGTTAACACATGGGTTGACAAGAACGTTTGTTAATGGTAATTTCAACGTGCCTTCAGTTTCACTGATTAGCTCAGTTGGTAAGGCACGGGACTCAGTCATAAGATTATTAAGTTCGATCCTCATAGGGGACTCTTTTTTTTTATCTCTTTCATATTCATCTCCAACAAAGTTGTTATGAAGGTGACTGATTCATATGCTCACAATTAAGCACGTGCTGGAGTGTGCGCATCCCAGCGATTGGTCCACATTCATCAACCTATGGATTTTTCATTTCCCCATCATTCCCAGGCAGAGGAAATTCATCCACTTCTCATTCAGGGGAATCCATTTAACTACACATTACCTGACGGCTATTTCAGGACCTTTGAAATAGCCGTCGGGAAATGTGACTGGATTCCCCTGAATCTCTTCATAACAACTTTGTTGAAGAGAATGATTAAAAACACAAAGAAGAATAAAGACTTTGCTGAGAGCAGGAGTTGAACCTACTATCCTTAGGATGCAGGGTCTGGGCTCTACCAACTGAGCTAATTACCGACTCAGCAAGTTGCTGACTCAGAAAATTACTGCAAAATTATCAAAAAGTAAGGCACTGGCCGACCCCTGTATTCAGCTATGGTTCGTTATCTCGAGATCACGAGATAATTATCCCGTTATCACGGGAAAACAGAGTAAAATAAAGATATGAATCGATGGCCACTTAGGGCTTCCCTAGGTTAGGAACCTGAGCTTAGTAAACTTGTTTAGCTCAGCATTGACCATCTAACGTTAGCTTGCTTCTTCCTTTATCTGCGACCTACGGGAGGTTAACTCCAACTGTCCTTCTTATGAAAAGATGAATGAATGTTTGTTTACTTGCCAAACTTGTGGTGGTCGATTAACGTAATCATTTAGGTCCCACCGCCATCACGTTAATTATTAACGACGGCTACAAACAGGTTACAGGTTTATTGTTGATCATGTAACGTTACAGTTTTATTTAGTTATAACGTTACACTGAGTTTGAGAGTCTGGGGGTGTGTTGACTTACAGTAGTTAATAAGCTGTCAGTAATTGCATTGCAAATTACATGATTGTGCTCTGTAAGGGAAAAACAGGTTGCAGTTACAGAATTCCTTTTAGCTATGCAGTTTTATAAGCAGCCTGGATTGAACGCAGCAGGTGATACAACATTCATTATAACCACGAGTGACTTGAGACTTGACTTGGACTCTAGCTCAAAGACTTGTTAGCATCCCTGATTTAACATTACCTGACACACAAATCATGGCTAGAACGGCTGGAATAGTTTTGTGTGGCGGGGTCCGAGCCACTTTGTTTCACATTTACAGTGCCCGGGCTGTGTGCAAACACCCGGTTTTATTTCAGTGCACACACAGAACGGACAGCTAGCGGACTGTGAGGAGATGTTTGCTGAATTTGAAAAAAGGATGTGTATGAGATTAGAATCACATACCTCACCTTTAAAGGACACACACATTCAACTAAACATCCGCTCTGCCCCTGCACTCTCACTCTCCCACTCTGGATGGAGGAGGGGAGAGTGGCAGGTTAACAAGAGAGATTCGTGTGATCAATTTGATAACAAGGGGGATGCCCCCCACTCCATCCCCACACAAAATGACTACTGAATGTAATACAATTTTAAGTGTTAAAAAATCCTTTACATTTAGCTTATGTAATGACATTTCGTGGAATGTTGGAAAGAGAAGGAGAAACTCTCGATGCAATGTTGTTACTCTATGGCACTTTTAGGCAGTTGGCAAGTGCTTACTTTGCTTAATTTCTGGGCAAGCAGGCAAAATGGATTCAGGAATGAATACCAAAAGCCTGCAGCTGAGTAAACAAGATGAGAACATGCAAAAAAAAAACAACCAAACAAACAAGATTATCCTTGCAAATGAAAGTACCGGTGAGGAAATATGTGAGTGAGTTTATCAAAGTGTGACTGTGGGCTGCAGACTGAAAGCTTGAGTGACAGTGCTTTTTTTTTGTTGGATTCTGCCTGGAATGGAACAAGGGAACAAGACGGCAGGCATAGCCAGCAGCATCTGTTTTTTATTGATACAGACTGCAGCTGCCCCCCACCTGGTCTGCCAGGGTGGAATATACTGTATATGGGCTGTGTTTACAATGTTTACAATCCCTGTAGATTTCAAATAAGCAACACTAAGTCCTATATTTTCCTTTAAAGAACCTGAAAATGTACAGTGAATATATTCTCTTCCAGAACAGCTTTGGGGTATATTTATTAATTTTTCTCACAAAGTACATGCCGGTATGTCTCCCTTTTGATGTATTTTATATGAGGTATTTCAAAGTATAAGCCCCTCTTAGCTAAAAATCCATTCTTGCTTCCCTTGCATTACTCGTGCAGCATACAGAGTGGCTGTATTGCTTTTCAAGGCAGTAAGAGGTTAGTTTCATTTAGAGGCAGGCCACAAGATGTCTCCCTCTGCTAAAGAAGCTCCCCGTCCACCAGAGTGACATCCCTGATTGCAAATGTTTTGGCTCTGACCGTCTGTCTCTTCCAGATTAGCATTTGGTTGGGCATCTTAAATCACATTGTAACACGGTGACTTTTCTGCCTTTCTCTGGCCTTTATTTTAGGTCTGGAAATACTCAGGGAGACGTGTTGTGAAGTTTTCATGTGAATCTGAGTGTGACATGCTGCATATCAAGTAACTCCATGAGGAATCCTGACCTCATGGTTGAGAAACTCTGGTGTAATGCTGCATATGTGGAATATTTCCTTAAAATTCAACAAATCAGCTTTATTTATTCAAGCTTTAAATATTACAGATCTTCATAGATTGTTATTAAAGAATTGGATTCTGTGTTTATTCAAGCTTTAAATATTACAGATCTTCATAGATTGTTATTAAAGAATTGGATTCTGTGTGTGTGTGTGTGTGTATATATATATATACAGTGGGGGAAATAAGTATTTGACCCCTTGCTGATTTTGCAGGTTTGCCCACTTACAAAGAATGCAACAATCTACAATTTTAATCATATGTACATTCTAACAGTGAAAGACAGAATCCCAAAGAAAATTCCAGAAAATCACATCATATGAATTTATAAAAATTGATGACCATCTGATGAGGAAAAACAAGTATATGACCCCCTACCAAACAGCAAGTATTCTGGCTCCTACAAGCCAGTTAGTCTTTCTTTAAGACACAACCCCAATCCCAACCAATTATCTACATCAAATACACCTGCCTCACCTTGTTACCTGTATAAAAGACACCTGTCAACATCCAAACAACCAGCATCCAACATCACCACCATGGGCAAGACCAAAGAGCTTTCTACGGTCATCAGGGACAAGATTGTTGATCTGCACAAGGCTGGGATGGGCTACAAGAGAATCGGAAAGCAACTTGGAGAGAAAAGATCAACTGTCGGTGCAGTTATCAGGAAATGGAAGAAGCACCACACCACCGCCAACCTCCCTCG
>NC_060155.1:12506373-12590534 GCF_021292245.1 Micropterus dolomieu | reverse complement strand
CTGGAAGAAGGTGATGTGGTCAGATGAGACCAAAATAGAACTTTTTGGCCCTCAACTCGTCGTGTTTGGAGGGCAAAGAACACCGAGTACAACCCAAAGAACACCATCCCCACCGTCACGCATGGTGGTGGCAACATCATGCTTTGGGGGTGCTTTTCAGCCAAGGGGACGGGACAACTCCATCGTATTGAGGGGAGGATGGACGGGGCCATATATCGTGGAATTCTGGACCAACATCTCCTTCCCTCAGTGAGAGAGCTGAAGATGGGTCGAGGATGGGTGTTTCAGCACGACAACGACCCTAAGCACACCGCCAAAGCAACAAAAGAGTGGCTGAAGAAGAAGCACATCAAGGTTCTGGAGTGGCCTAGCCAGTCTCCAGACCTGAATCCAATTGAAAATCTTTGGAGGGAGCTTAAAATTCGAGTTGCCAGGCGACAACCTCGGAACCTGAATGATTTGGAGGCTGTCTGCAGGGAGGAGTGGGCCAACATCCCTGCCGAAATGTGCACAAACCTTGTCACCAACTATAAAAACCGTTTGACATCTGTGCTGGCCAACAATGGCTTTTCTACAAAATATTAACATGCTGTTTGTCCAGGGGGTCAAATACTTGTTTTTCCTCATCAGATGGTCATCAATTTTAATAAATTCATATGATGTGATTTTCTGGAATTTTCATTGGGATTCTGTCTTTCACTGTTAGAATGTACATATGATTAAAATTATAGATCGTTGCATTCTTTGTAAGTGGGCAAACCTGCAAAATCAGCAAGGGGTCAAATACTTATTTCCCCCACTGTGTGTGTGTGTGTATGTGTATGTGTATATATATGAAGTACATTCAAACTTAAATTTATTAAATAGATAAACTAAAATATTGCAGTAACATTACTGTCAATACAGCACAAAGCCAACAAAAGGAAGATTTCTATGTCGAGCTGAAATGATTAGTCAGGTTTGGTGATTGAGAGGAAGTAATAATTACCTCATTTACTTTAACATATATAATATTAAAGTGAATATATTTGGGTTTGCAGCTGATGGTCGGATAAAAGGAATTTTAAATAGTCACCTTGGAAATGGTATTTTCCTTTCTTTTCTGTCAATATTATTTAAAAACTGATTTACCGAGAAAACAATTGACATACTAATTGAAAATGAAAAAAATCATTAATTGCAGCTGTAATTCTATGTATGTTCAGTGAGCAGTCACTTATAGCAGCAGCTAACAATAATTGTCATTACTCATCAACTATTCTCTCAGTTAACTATGTAGGTACCAATTCCGTGCTGCCTGCCAGATCTGCACATGCGCAAAAATGTCCTACCACAAATGTGTCTGTTGATAATTACTCGTGTGGTGTTGTCTCTTCTCATCTTAGGGTGTCAAATACTGACACTTTCAGAAAGGCTGGCAAAGTGCAATTTGATGCAAAAGGTACCCTTCAGCGTCCGTATAAAACGTCCTGTCTAGACCGGAGGCGCTAGTAGCTAGCTAGGTTGCTAGCTATGTTAGTATAAAAGGCGTTGACAGCACCTAACCCTTACTCTAACCATCACAGGGGTGTGTGCCTAAAGTCAGCGAATGTATGCATGTCGACTGGCTAACCCTACAGCTGTATGCATCGGCCGTCTAGTAGGTAGGGTTAGCCTCCTTTGTGTTGCTACATTACGTTAAATTGTTGTCATTATTAAAAATTAAAAATGTACTGTTGAATAAGGTTTTTCATATCATAAGTATATTCCTATTACACCATAGTGAACAGTTTCATCTCCACTGATTAAAAAAACATTTTGTTATCTTGATTTGAAAGATTTAGTTGGATCATTTTGAATAGGCAGATTTGCGGTAAGCTTCTTTTGACAGAACCACTTTTGCACGGATTTGGCACTGACAAACTAATCAGTTGGCTTACAAAATGTCAGAAATTTGATAAAATCATTATTTCTATTGTAACATTTTGACTTGTTTTCTCTGTCCACCAGCCCCAAATCCCAAGAAATTGTCTTTACTATCATAAAAGATTAAGAAACACATGAAATATTCACAATTGAGCTATAACCAATTGATTTTTGGCTATTTTACTTTTAAAAAAACACTTAAATATTTAATCACATATCAACATAGTTCATTTGTGTCAGTCTACTTATCAACTAATCAGTTTAGCTCTACAGTAACTGGACAGTAATGTTGGATATGGATTTTTATTCCTTTTTCATCTTCGTCTCTGCCCTGAGCCAAGTGTGTTTCTGATGTGCATCTAATGGCTGCCAGTATTTCATTTGGTGTTGAACATTCTCACTGGCCCTTGAAGGAGCTCTTTCCTTTCCTCAGTCAAAACTCTGCTCCTCCTCTAATGAGACCTCTGGGGCTCAAGTTGGCTTTGACATAAAAGAGGATAGTTAATGTCATTCCCTGACAGTCTCAGGGATCACTGAGCTGGTCTTAAAGCTGGGCAATAAATGTGCCAATTTGAAAGATATATTTTTCAAATAGTTCTACTTTTCCTTTCCATCAAACAGCAATCAGCTAATTATTGCAACGTGTTTGATTACACCATGATCCTCTAATTACATGCTTGAATACTGAGACAAAGATGAAATGTGTTTACATCCCCAGAAAGATAACAATTGAAATGTGTGAGCAGCAGAAATGTGTTTTCAATAAGGAGGATAGCGTTTTTGTAGAGAAATAAAAACCATTGACTTTTGCCTGAAGTGCTTTACATTGATTGTGATTGCAGCCTGGTCTTGGAGGGTATATTTTAATTACATGAATTATTTTGTGATATTATTTCACAAATAAACAAAAGTTTTTAAAAGTTAGAGTCATACTCAAGTGTAAGCCATATTATCAATAGTTCTAAGATACTGCAGGGCTGTGCAGAAACCTGATTGCAATGTGTTACACCATATCTGAAATCTCAAAGTCAGGAATACTGTACATTCCAAGATACACAGTTCACTGCTCAACAGATCTTCATAGATTGCTGTTCACCCCAGCACATCACTGATTCTGTTGAAAACAAAAACATACACTGTTAAGACTTCATTCTAGTAGTCTAATTTAAAGCTGCAATTATCAATATTTTTATATTAACAGTGGGGAAAATGACTGTGTGTGATGTGATAAGAGTGACTTGTAGTGACGAACCCATGGAGAATTATCACCTGACAGTTTCCCTCATCTCTATGGGGTGTTAGAGTGTATTTTTTATTGTTTTGATTTTATAGCTGTTTTGGGATGCAGAGCTGTTCACATCAATCACTCTGAATGGTCACTGTGTTCTCTATTTTGGCCTACCAAATAAGTAATCTGTATCAGCTGGATGTGTAAATAACCAATTACTTGACTGATTGTTTCAACTTTAATAGTAACCTTTGTGTAATCGCATAATCTCAGTGAGATGAAGATCTTTGCAAGGGAGACTTGAGTGCAGTACAAAAGATACGTACAGAGAGAAGACATAAAACACAAAAGCACAAACAGTACCAGTAAAAAACATGCAGCGCCTCTAAGCTCCAAAGTCAAATGTTTAAAATGTAAAATTAAAGAAAGTAAGTGATGAGTCTAATCGAAATTTGCATATTTGGTGTTTGAATGTAGCACACAGAAAAGGGCTGAAATAAAAGTCCATTGGTAGAGAGTCGCTGTCAAAGACAGAAACACATATTGAAAAGAGTAATGATAATTGTCATGCATTGCTTCTGTGTAACCTCTGGAGCTGGGAGTAATGAAATTGAGCTTTAGACCAAACTGCTGACAGGGGATGATTCAGAGACCAGCAGAGCCGTCCGCCTTTGCGCCTCCACTGATCTTATATGGGACAAATGAGCTCAAGCAATTAACTCTCCAGTTAAATGTTCCTCATGTCTACTGACATGTTTCCAAAGAAACCAAGAAAAAAAGAAATCAATGCAGCTTGTCAATAAGTAGAGAAACCAGGCAGTCAGCTATAGCTCTGATAAGGTGGTATTGTTGGAGTTATTAACTTGCCTGTCATTCATGCAGCATTAGTATTTTTCTCCTTTTTGTTTTGCTTTGTTATTGGGTCTGAAACGGAGTTATCCCTGTTAATGCCAAAATAGAGGCTATTGTTCACTTTGATGGGATCTTTCCCTAACAAAAAGCGAATCCCTAATTCTACAATTAAAAAAAGCCTATCCAGTTGTTTCTGAGAATAAAAAGGTTTGAGCATCAGGCTAAAAAGAAAGCAATGTCAGGCATCTGTCTCAGAAAAAATAGGCGTTGTGCAAACATGACATACAGTAGCTGTTGGGGGTGCCGGATCCAGGCAATTAATTTAGTTGTTTTGCTGCCCAAAAGCCATGAAAGCACACGAAGGGAAAATAACTATTACCACAGTACTAAAGCTGTTACTTTGGTTTCCCTTTATTTTTCAGTATTCAGACAGTCATTAATGTTATCAGGCTGTTATTACCACACCTTTTGAAAATCTTCTGCATAGTCTCCCCTCTCTCTCTTTGTTATGAATTAATAATTTTGGCTATAATTGAATTGGCTGATGACGAACATAAATGTTTAGAAATATTTATTAAGTCTACAGTTTGATCTTTTGATATTTCTATTGAATGCAGTTACATTTATAAAATATTTATCCTCCGTACTAAATGACAGAGTGGTCCTGACAAAGTTGATGTGTGATTTCTAAACCCTTGTTAACAATTACATTTCATGCTGTAACAACAAGCTTCTTTTCTTCTATTCACACTTTAACCTCAGTTTACTTCACTTAGATCACTTATTGTTGGTTTTGAATAAAGGAAAGCCTATTATTCCAGTGTCAGATTTTTACTGCAACACAGTATTCTAATCTAATAAAACAACTTATGTACATGAAAAATTTTTTTTGACACCCATTTTCACTTAAAGAAATAATTTGATATTTAACTAACTTAAATTCATTGCTTTCTTGCCAAGGGTTAGATGAGAAGATTGATACCACTTGTGTGTTATGTATGAAGCTAGAGCGAGGAAAAGATTAGCTTAGCTTAGCATAAAGCCTTGAAAAAGGGACATAACTCCCATCTACCAAACACCTCTAAAGCTTACTCATCAACACATCATATCTTGTTTGTTTAATCCATTCTAAACTGAATTGTAAAAACACATTGTGGTTTTATGAGGTTTATGAGCTGGAAATATTTTTTGGTGGGCACAGTGACTTCCTGGAGTTTTCTTCCTGGAGCAAGGCTAGCTGTTTCATCCTGCTTCCAATCAATGCTAAGCTGCCTGCAAGCTCAAGCTTAATATTCATTCTACACAAATGAGAGAGAAGTTAATCTTCTCATCTCACTCTCAGAAAGAACAGGTTTATCCCTCAAAATGTCTAACTCTTTCTGTAAAGTGAAACTTTTTTCTACATTTTCATAACTATATGTTTTAAGATGAAATGCAGGACACTGAAACATAATCATTTGATGGACTCAGATCTGTCGTGGCATCTGTTGACATTTCTGCATCGCTCCAGTCAGTGAGACTGGGACCCCGTGATGCCCATGAGTCAGTTTCACCCTTTTCTGTTGTATTTAAACTGGGTCAAATCAAATTATCTGCATCTAGTTCATTCTATCCAACATTCCAACTTGCAAATGGTACACTCTACACCGAGTTTACTCATTAATCCAACATTTTCTCTATTTATCACTTTTCAGAATCATTTTTTATAACCATGTATCACCACAGCTTTGATCAGGTTTACTCAGCCAACACTCAGATTACAGACTCCTGCTCAAATCAAAGATTCCAGCAAACATAATGAAAAAAACTGTCTTAAGTATAAAGCTGAGCTTTGTGCCAAGCAGAATCCTCTGATAGTCTCACATAAACGGAGCAAAGCACCTTTAATATCAGCCAAAGCCACATCTGCATGCAGCAAGACTTCAGCTCTCATTATACTGCATTTGTGAAATTCTATTTGAAACTAGCAGAAAAGATGCACTAGAAAATGTACTATAATGTATATATCTAACACATTTCGAAAGAGGATTTTTCTGTGTTTTTCTCCAACTAGCTGGCTCCCCTCAGTTATCAATTATATAGATATATTGATCCACAAGCAAGCTACAGATTCTTCAATATTAAAGAATTTCAGACTTCATCGGTTTTTTTTGTTGCAGAATTTCTTTATCATAATTATTTCTACTTTGATTGATACCTTCCCCCCGCCTCTCTATACCATTGGAGGTCTACTTCATCACCGGAGGAAAACAATTTCATCCACTGGCTCCACCTCATTCTCCATCCGACTGTAGAGAGAGTGTGTAGGGGGGCAACAAGCTTTATATTCCTTTCTGCAAACTGCAAGTCAACAGACTAAAACGCATCTCTTCAATCTGTGGGAAAAGGGAGGAGTTGGGTTCTGGGCAGCTACTGCACAAAGGGAGAAACCACCGAAATCTGCAAGTATTGTCTGGCACTGGAGAGGGGAGATGGAGGAGTGAAAGATCTGAGCAACAGGGGTAAGCCTCTCCGGATTTTCAAAGTGATTGCCTCAGGGAGTGAAGTCGTCGCTTACATCTGCAATTATCATGTCCATTTATCTATTGATGAAGAACTGGTGATGGTTACGCATGATGGTTTTTGTTAATGGAGTGATTCAGCTGTTTTTCTCATAAAGGAATCATTATGTAAATCAATTTTACCTCCCCCAAGGAGCTCAGTTCCTTTGTTTATATCTTCACGACAAAGAATTTTTAAGCCTGAGCAGTGGGGCAGCTGCACATCAGGACTCCAGTCGCTTTTTACCTGGAATTTGTGATACATAAATCTGGAGATGGTTGAGGAGACAGCCACTGTATGTAAATTGGGGATGTCTAGGGTGGGCTACTAAGAAACAGCATTTGGTAAAGAAGCGCCTTCCTTGACACAAGCAATTATGGTTGAAGCACCCACATCCGAATCCGTCGCCCTGGGGCCACACACACAAAATGATGCCCACGAGACCCCTCTCCAAAACACAGAGTCCAGCTCGCTTAAACCAACATGGAAAGAGATCACGGTGGATTTCATAATGAGGACCAAGATCCATGGTTTAAAGTTTGTCTTCTCTCCGGACAAGTCGAAACCACAGCAAGCCATCTGGGTCATGGCCTTCTTCGTTTGTGTCGGACTACTCATCACCTGGTCCGGGAATCGAATCCTGTACCTGATGTCCTATCCTGCTATCACAAAGATCTACATGGTGTGGGCTCACAACATGTCCTTCCCAGCGGTTACCTTCTGCAATAAAAATGTGTTCCGTGTGTCCACTTTGACCAAGGATGACCTGTATCACAGCGGCTACTGGATGGACCTCATGTATCCTAATCACACAGTGATGGAGAGGAGCATGTCCATCCTTAAAGACAGCCACAAGCAGGGTCTCCTCAGCCTGCTTGACTTCAACAACTACACTCCACCCCCTGATTATCGCATCAACACCACCGAGATGATGGGACGCCTCGGCCACCAGCTGGAGGACATGCTGCTGGTGTGCAGGTTCCGTGGGGAAACCTGCACCTACAAAAACTTCAGCACTGTATGTACAGAAAGAAAGGTGTTGTTTGTCAGGTGTAGATTTGAATGTTGTTTACAAGGTGTATTAATAATTCATGTAAGCATTTGACAATGCACCCCCCTGCAAGCATTAAGGTGTGGATGTTTCAAAGCTGCAAACAAGCCTGTCCTGGTTTTACCTCTCAGGCATGACAGCTTTTTCCTCATTAAACTTGATGTCTTCAAAAAGTCACTCAAGGAAACAAATACAATGTTACCTTCATGCTGTAGTGGAAAATCAATGTCATGTCATCATCAATGACTTCAGTGTCTACCTTACAGTTTTTGGAAGATTCTCATTCGGTTGTATTAACCCGGCCGAGTTCTTTAGTTTCCAGTTAAGCTTTGACACCTTTGTGCTTTATAACCTGTGAGAACAGTATTAAAGAAGACACTTTTGCGAATTAATAATTCAGACTTTTTAAATCTGGTCAAATAAAAATATTAGCTGCTCTAATTAAACATCTTGAGGGCATGTGGAGTATGTGGTATTGTTTCAAGAATGCAGCTGAGTTTCTCATTTAAAACACCAGACGTCTATTACACCCATTCGTTTTTGAGTTAGCACTGAATGCTGCACGGAGGAAGTGAATGACGTTTGGTGATATTTCAACACAAACTGGCAACTTATAACGTCATCAGGAAATGTTTGAAAGGCTCATTGTAGAATGTATGCATGCAGAGTGACTAATTTCTACAGCACTGAGAACAATTTTAATCTGGGAAGATGCTTGCAGATTTAAAACTCTAACCTGTCACTTGCATCACAATTAACCACTTGCCTTTGTAGATCTGAGCATCTAGATACCAGCCAGAAAAATCAACCATGAAACTGTAACTTCGGCTTGACTAGAGACAGCTTCCCTTTTAGCGTGCTTACATCTTAAGCAGGAGCGCCTGTTTTATTTAAAATAGTAATTCTTTGCACATGACTTATTGTATGGAAACCTCATTATATAGCCAGCAGGAGTAGGAGGACGAAAGCGCCGTCTTATCTGTCTGAGGTGCACGTGAGTCTCCCTGATTCTGGACATGGGCCACTGATTCTGATCTCTTGAGATCAGCTTTGCCATGCTGGTTGAGTTTTTGCCAATAGCCCTCTTACTGTGATTTCACCAGACTGGGAAGACTCAGAAAATTGACATCCCTTTCCTTTCAAGCATTTCTTGTTGTTAAGAAAGGCAGAAAAACATCACCTCAGCAGCCACAATCTATTGTCAGACTACAGTGTGCTGTATGACCTATTTCTGTTTGCCAAGTAAGGATATTTGGATAACCATGGCCATTAATATAGGAAGTATGGCTCAATGCAGCAATTCTTTTTTTTTAACTTTTAAAGTATGGGGTTTAATATGGAAGCAAATAAAAGTTTTATTTTAATTTTATGAGCAACTGAATAGCTAATTCTGAAAATCAGCCAATAATAATAGAAATTACCACAGATTTTATTGCGTTGAAAGATTTAACTTTGAAAACCATTGATCTGAATGTAAGTGGTTTGAAGTCCAGGAGACAAATTGAGCGTTGTGGCTTAACTCGAATCTTGATATAAGAAAATTACCAGTTGACTTCAAGCAACTTTAGTATAGTTCTTTTAAATATATTAATTTATTTTATTTTTATTGGACACTTGAATTTTCTTTGTGAAGCCTAGAAAATTATTGAAAATTTTATTATAAATTTTATATAAGTTTATGAAATTGCACAACTTCACATTACCTGCTGGAAATTTCACAGAAGAGTAAGCGAACCATATAAATTTAGATTGGATGTTTTGGAAAGTAAAGTGAACCATTTCTGTGCAATAGATTCACTGGTATAACATTTTCAGTAGTGTTTACATTTCACAATCAGCTATTCAGTTTCTTATAATGTTCAAAGTATTTTGGCCTTTTTTTTTTTTTTTTTTTTTTTTTAATTTATTTAATAAGAAATATAATTTACAGACCAAAATCTACAGAAACTCTACATTTTTTATTTTGGCCTTTCTTTGCTTCCATAGTTTTATGATGATTTATGGTTTGCAGTATAGCCGCGTCTCTTTCCCATTCATCCCACTCTATAGGTGTTTGATGTGAACATAAACAAGCACATATTGTTGCATATGTAGCCTATTTGTGATAAACATGTGTGACTGTGTAAGCCATATGTAGGTGTTGTCACAAATGGTATAAAAATAATATGACATATGCTTCTAGCCATTCAACGCTGCATGTTTTTATATTGTGTTGAAATGCATGAGGAATAGATATTCTAGTTCCTCAGAGTGTTGCAAAACCAATCAATTCTAGTCTTATCCCAAATTGATAGCCGTTTTCAGAATGTTAAGCTTTCTTAGTCTTTACTGACATTTGTTGTCATGATACATATTTATTTTAGTTTTTTGGCAGATGATGGAGAATTTCCCAATCCCAGGGTAATCCATAAACTGGCTGAGGCAAAAGCTGAAAATAAATAACTCAATCCAACTGGATTAATTAAATCAGGAAGATATTTGGTGTGAGCAAACCAGTAATTGCACATCAAACGTTAAGTACCGCTGAGCTTTATTGGCACAGGTTAAGTCTCTTAAGAAGTTGTAAGTCAAGACACACAAATGTCTCTTACAAACCCAATTTTGAGTTTGTTTGTGAGAGCTTCCAACTCAGATGTTTCTTATTTAGTGATGGCAAAATAGTACATTCACTCTAAGTTACTCAGGGGAAATTTGGAGTGAAATTGGGTAAAGATTGATAGCTACTGCTGCTGCTGCTGAGAAACACTCATTAATTCTTCAAATCAGAGCCAGGTGCCTGTTTAAAGCCGGAACTGCTTCCTCTGATAATCACAAACCATCTGCAATGATTAGCTGTCCTGCACAATTACAGGCTGACATGTAATACATCTCGTACAGGTGCAGAATCTACCACAGCACAATGGAAAGGATTTGACTTTTAATTTACTCTCCTGATTTTTATGTGCTCTTTGTTTATTTTGTTTTTTTTTACAGATTTACACACGCTACGGAAAATGCTACACATTCAACTCGGGACTAGATGGCAACCCTTTGTTGACAACATTAAAAGGTGGCACTGGGAACGGCTTGGAGATCATGTTGGATATACAACAGGATGAATACCTGCCTGTTTGGGGAGAGACAGGTCAGTGCAGCTTTTGACATTTACAGTAACATTTTAACTTATATAACCCTTTTATAAAAATCGCTCCATCTTGTTTGGTTACCCTGGAAATACCAACTACCCAAACCCATCTTTCGTCATTTTTATGTAGATGTATAGGCCTAGAGATAGATAACAAAATTCCATGATTTACCCAGGTCCTCTCATTTACTTTACTGCTATATGTCTGCAGAATTTACACGATACAGAAGTGATGTATTAGGATTTTTAATAGCACATTATCTTGATATGTTTCTCCAGGTCTACAACTAATAAATTGCATCCATTGACCTATTGTCTTCAATATCTGGCAGACAACAACACACTGTAATGTACATTCATAGAGTATACAGCATGTGATAAATCTTTGGTTATAAATCTGTTTAATACCGGTCCACCACACTAACACATGAGCATCTATCTGATATTAGCTTTCAGCATGGGGTTCAGGAGCACTCAGTGCCTGAGCCAAAAAGCGGGTTTCCATAGGCGACCTTACTTGTTGTTACATTTTCTGGCGTGCTGTATCCACAGATGAGACCTCCTATGAAGCAGGCATCAAGGTTCAGATCCACAGCCAGGACGAGCCGCCCTTCATTGACCAACTGGGATTTGGTGTGGCCCCTGGTTTTCAAACTTTTGTGTCATGTCAGCAGCAACTGGTACCTAATATTCAGCCTCCTCCCCTCCAACCTCGACCTTTTTCGCTCCGCTTCATTCTGTGTTTGTCCCCAAATCTTTGCCAGCCATTGCCCATTAGCTCTGTGTCAGAGACCCTGGTGCGAAATCAGATATTTGATTCAGCTTCTGAGGGAAAGGTGTAGTTTAGGTCTTATTCAAACACCCAGTTATTCTGGGTACATGAAACAGAGGAATTATAGCAGCCAAGAAAAATTGAAAGAGCTGGGCCAATAATTATTGGATGCAAGCATACAAGCATACTGTGCTTATCTGAGACAAAAAAAACAGACAACACAGCATGCAGAAATATCTGGCAGCTCAGAGTGTTTCACTTTTCATATTGAGTCGTCACTACTTGGGGAAAATGTGAATACAGCTTATTTGAATGCTGTGAAAGTTGTCTCTGGTGGCATATTCACAGAGAAGGCAGAGAAAAACTGTGACGAAGACTCAGAATCCACACGGTTAGAAGGCTTTATTGAACATTAACTCTGAATTTCTTATAATTAACACAAAATTGTTCAAGTAATAGTAAACATTATGAATGTTTTTTCTCTCTAAAATTACTGCTAAAAGGATCTGTTGGCAGCAGAATTTAGCCAAAATCTGATTGCTTTAAAGACTCTATACTATAAATAACTGACCTCTGGAGACTCCCTCTCAAGACTATCTTGAGGGAAAGATTAAAATGACCATCATGTTTTTGATGTTAAATTGAACTATTAAAAGAAGCCTGTCACACCTGTCATCATATTAGGTTATTTCCAAATTCCTCTAACACTTACATATGCATCATTAGATGACAAAGATGACCCACAGCTATTTTGAAGACATATTTTTTTAAATGTACCATGATTTAGAGACACACAATATCAAGTGAGGCAGAAAGGCCTGTGGTAGGTTTGTTGACTGTAGAAATTATTTTCCTAGTCCTCAGCTATCCCTTCACTGCCGTCAGTGATGGATGAAAAGTGGCCGAATTGATCGGGATAGCCTGTGTGCAATGTCATAACACTGAGCTCACATGGATTTCCTATCCAAATTTAATGAAACTGTACAGCGATTGTGTGATGTTGCCAAGACAGCAAAATTCAAATTGTGTCTCTTTTGTCTACACAAGAATAGCACACAAGCCAAACACCAGTCATTTGATTTCCAAACAGAAACAGTGACAGAATAGGGAACTATCCTCTGACAAACAGAAAAACTGTTAAGTCACAAGAAAATGGTGCCCCTGCCACAAAGGATTTTAGGTTTTTGCAATGATTACCTTTGAGATCAAGTGTATTTTTGTATTGTATTGCGGGCTCATTAAAATTTCTGCCACATAATGAGTCCTTGTGAAGTCTTGAAGCAATGAATACACCAGCAGTTAATCAAATTCATTACTTGGGCAGTTCATTAGGCTTAATTTAAATGATTTTGCTCCTAAAGTTAATGGTCTTGGTTAGTTCATGAGCATGAGATAAATGATCACATAAAAAGCCTTGTTTTAGCAGAATAACATGGGATGACTGAGGCAGAGTTTTGTCTCCTAAAACAGACACTTGGACACCACAAAGATGACAAATTGTATTTGGGGGAAGCAGTTTGGAAACATGTAAAATCTCTGTCTCACTCTCTTTCTCTGTAAGTGTTGTAAAATGCTCCAAGTGTGCCATCATTCAGCCATCTCCGAGAAGTGAATCCGATGTATTAATCACCATCACAAAGTTGCCTCCTGAAAGCCAAAGTGCACGGATTGCCATTTATAATCATGACACGCGTGCTCATGCCAGTGACAGCTAAAAGACGTGTTTACGACCTAAAAGATGTGCTGAATTAATTAGACTTCATTCATAGTCATTAAAGTCTGGCCAGCATTAATTTCAGTCAGTCAGCCAACCAGGACAGTGACACTGCTCTCAGTGTGATAATAGACAGTTGGATGAAGCACTTATGATTTCATTACTATTCATTTGTAAAGCTTCTGTCAGAGGAATTACATTTTTAATAGGAGGCTATGACTTGAAGACCAGACCACCAAATTTTGGAATAGAATTATGTAATGTTTAAAACTGAACTGTGTCTTCCTTCAAGCTTGAGTGGATGTAAGGAGAGAATGGCTGAATGACAACCCACCAGTACACCAGTGCAGCAAACACTGCTGGGAGTTGTTCCTGTGTTGTTGTTATACAGACAACAGGCTGTATGTGTCCAAAGGGGTTGACCACTGTCTGTCCCTTGCCTTGCTGTTGCTCCTCTTATTATTTTGATAATGATGTGGGCTGTGTTCACTCACCCCTCGCCCTAGATGAGACGTCCTATGAGGCCGGCATAAAGGTACAGCTTCACAGTCAGTCAGAGCCTCCTTTCCTCCATGAGCTGGGCTTCGGGGTCGCCCCTGGCTTCCAAACATTCGTTTGCACCCAAGAGCAGAGGGTAGCGTATGACTGTCTGGGCTTGCTGCATGCCACAAATACTGTAATGTGAAATAGCTACACACCCACCATCAAGTTCCACACTTTCATCTGCTGGTCCCCCCCTCCCACCCCCATGAGAAATGGATCCATCTGTACCCCCACTGTGCATCTGAAGCAACGACATGCAACAACATCTGCAGTCCGTCCTCATTGTCTTCTCTGTTAAATAGTTATCAGTAAGGAGCAGCTGATGTGTTTCATTCCAGCTTTAAGCCATTCATCCAAGTCTGTATCCTCATCAAAGCTGTTTGGCTTTACACTTTCACTGCCATGTACAGTTCTGTTAACATTTTTTTTTTTGTTCGTTTTGCTTTTATGTGTTCTCGGGGCGATCCACTGGACCGCTTTTTAATGTCATCTGGAGGGACCAGACAATGTGATTCATTAGGTTTTATTACCCATGAGGACTCTGGCATCAGTTTGAAGTCTAGCATTTATTGCACTGGAGCTTTATCTCTAGTGTAAGTTCAGTTATGAGAGAGATGTGGGCTAGAAATGGAGTTCAATAAAGGCCTAATGATGTTTGCCAAGTCCACTCCTCCAGTGAATTTCACTCTATCTCTGTCACTTTCTATTGACTAAATGACCATTAGATTGTCAGAGTTAGCTCGGTTAGAGCCGGTGGAGATGATTGGGAATTACAGTGAGCCGTAATGTGACAATAGCAGCATCATTTTCGTGTGATGTTTGTCAGGAAGAAGCCTTTTGCATTGACCGCTGGCTAGCTCCCACTGCAATTAGTAGCTATATGCTCAAATGCCCAAGCAAACTTCGGTGGAGATTCACAAATAATTGGTTCGCTTTTTGTCATGAAAATGAGTAGTAGGCATTCATTACCATAAATTGCTGTAAACAAGACTTTGAAACCATACTGAAAGACTTGTTTAATGTCAGTGTGTTCGGTGCACCAAAAAAAGGAGTTCCTTTAAAGTGTTAAAGAGAGCTCTAAACAGATCGCGCACACAGGGCACATTGCTGCAGTTATAAGACGAGCACCATGGGTCTAATGTTTAGTGTGAACCAAAGCCTTAAAATTCAGGCATTAAATATTCCTCATTAGTGGATTCATTTAGAATTCCCTGAGTTTCTCATAAATGTAATGACCTGCTCTTCACCTTTTAATGAGAATTTTACCTCTAATGAGAGTGCAAACTGCCACACTTCATCTTCACTTCCTTGTTACATTCAGAGTGCTATGTAGTCAGAGTAGCTCTGCAATTACTCTTATGGGCGTAGATTAGAAAATCTAAATAGTTAATCAACAATAAAACCACTTTTATAAGCTTCTGGAGAGTAGCTCATTAGGACTAATTCATAAATATTTACTGTGAAATAGGATGTAATGCTCTGTATGTCTGTTAAATTCAGGACAATTCATGTATTAGTTCATTTGAAAACTGTAAACTGTATTGTTCTGAGTTCTGTTCTCAGGGATGTAAAATTTGTCCATTGATTGTGGTGTCCTGTCTGAAACTACATATTTTACAGATTTTCTATTAAGCTTGTTTCTATTCCCATGGTATTCTGCTTCCTACCGGGGACTAGACCTGCATCAGTAATGTTCTGCATGATGTCTGCTTGCTGCTATACATGAGCAATAATGTTGGTCTGACTGGACATTTTTTGCCAGTATTGTCTCATTGTCATTTAAATGCTTCTGTTTTTTAATTTACTTATTTTTATGTTTGAAACATTTCTGTTGGGTTTTGTCAGCTTGTTGTCCTCTTTTGTACTGGGCTTGCATTATGTTATTCGCTGTAATCCTGCGTGCTGATATACTGAGGGAAAACATGTGCTGTTTGCTCTTTCAGCTTCAGTACCTCCCTCCGCCTTGGGGAGATTGCAAGTCTACTCCCATAGACTCTGAATACTTTTCCACATACAGCATCACCGCCTGCCGCATTGACTGTGAAACTCGCTACCTGCTGGAGAACTGCAACTGCAGGATGGTTCACATGCCTGGTATGATTGAAGAAAGACTTGGCCAATTAAAAAATGTGGCAAATACTTGTGTCCTCATGTAGTTATTTATATTATATGTATAATTATTTTCACTTCCAAACAGGGACCTCAACAGTTTGCACGCCTGAGCAGTACAAAGACTGCGCTGACCCAGCTTTAGGTGAGCCCACACACTTTCCTGCAAAAATATGAAATATTAGTGTAATAGTTTTGCAGTAATATCTGAATTTTATAATAATACCTCTGTAGCTTTAACTTGGAATTACTTTAATCTCAGACAGTGCTGAAGCAAAATAATAAAGTAAAATTATTGTATAAAAATTCCATTAGGAAGATTTGTGATGTCTCTATGCCTCGCTGATATCAAATAAATTCCATAGAGCCTTTTTTCTCCCTCTGTATTATAGCTTCAGTCATTATTTGCTTTCATGGAAAGTGAACGATGGCAGCGAATGTAGTTTTTCTGTTGTGTGTGGAGATTATTTTTAGCAGAAACTGAGAGCCTCTGTATGCAGGTTTGTTTGATTGTTCGCAGTGATCACAATATTTTTGAATGACTTTGATCATCCACAGACTTTTTGGTAGAGAAAGACAACGATTACTGCGTCTGTCAGACGCCGTGCAACATGACTCGCTATGGCAAGGAGCTGTCCATGGTTAAGATCCCCAGTAAGGCATCTGCTAAATATCTGGCTAAGAAATTCAACAAAACTGAGCAATATATTGGGTAAGTATTATTTGGTAGCATCAGTTATTCAGATCTCCGCCTCTTCTCTTCTTTCTGTTGATGGATGGATGTACTGTGGCATAGCATAACCTGGGTCTCCATCGTTCACCTTCAATGTAACAATAATGAAAGATAGTTACACAGGAAATGTGAGATATCATTTAGTGTCATATAATATCACCAGAAATAAACTCTATTGGATGTACTCCTGTCTGTCCTCTCTCCAGAGAAAATATATTGGTCTTGGACATCTTCTTTGAAGCTCTGAATTATGAGAAAATTGAGCAGAAGAAGGCCTATGAAATTGCGGGGCTTCTTGGTAAGATTCTCACAATTTCAGGTTCACTGTGACAGAAAAATGTGGTTGACCTCGGTATCAGCACTCTCAGCGGGCTCCTACCACATATTTCACATTGTGTGTTCACGCCTGGTGCTTTGAGGTTTCCTCTTTGAACTTGTGAAACAGGCTGAACACATTTTCATAATCTGATGCTCTTGCAAGGGCAGCCGGGTTGGGTCTGATGAGAAGTTGGGGCTGGATGGACACTTTTGACAATTGTGCTCTGATCACTCTGAGAGATACTGAATTAGAAGTGACAGCACAGGGAATGGTTTCACGCACCATTGTTCAATTACTGTACCTGCCCAAATCTGTTAATCTCTCTTTTTCTAGGTGACATTGGAGGTCAGATGGGACTGTTTATCGGAGCCAGTGTTTTAACAATACTGGAAATATTTGACTACCTATATGAGGTAAAGTGATGTTTTTCATCAATCAAACTGTAAACCTTTAAATAACAATTCAATTTATTCTTGCCATATAAAGGCATATAGTTAAGTGTAACACTTCTTTTAACAGTTTTTACACCATATAAAATAAGTGTAAAGATAACCTTTGAATATATTTGTACTGCTTGTTTTTAATCTTAAAGGAATAGTTAGGCATTTCAGGAAAAAAAGTTTAGTTAGATTCTTATGTCTGTATGGTGAATATGAAGCCTAAGCTAGTAGCATACTAGCTAGTAGCTAGTAGTGAGCATTGCTTAGGATGAAGACTGGAAATGGGGAGATTTCGCCTGACTCTGTCCAGATGTAACAAAATGTGCCTAACAGCACTTTTAAAGGTCACTAATTATATCTCATTTCTTTCATGCGTACAAAAATCAAAGTGTAAAAATGTCAAGTTGTGGCTTTACATGGGAGCAGTAAATACCTGGTTGCCTGAAAAAGTGCTCCTGACAAAAAATAATAATGCACATAACCTCCAGTAACACTTCACAATGAACAACATATATCATGTTAATTAGTGTGTTTATGTGAGCTGTGTCCCCCTGTTCCGGGTCTTTCTGCTAAGCTAAGCTAACTGGCTGCAGGCTGTAGCTTCATGTTTACCGTACAGGCTTGAGAGTGGTATCAATCATCTCATCTGACTTCATTCTGATCATTAAATATATTTGTAGTGCTAATGTGTAGTCTAAATATCATTGAACATGATGTATTCCGTCTCTGAATAATGTGTATCTGATGTTTTTACGTTTAGGTGTTTAAGGATAAGGTTTTGGGTTACTTCATACGCAAGAAACGACCACAGCGTTGCCAGAGCGACAATCTGGTAATTTTAGTCCCTCAGAATGCCTTTGATTGAATGAAATGAATGTGATGTGTTAGATGAGCTCAAAGAAGGACAACAATAACAACAACCAAAAAAATGTCTGCTAACACTGGAAATGCTTTTAATAAACAGCACCAGAGAGAAAGCAAAGCCACGCCGCATTATGTCATCATTAGTTTCAATTTCCCAGGCAGAAAAGCCATATTGTGCTAGAAAACATAATCATTAATAATACATAAACAGTGTTTTTATTGCACAGTATGAATGCATAATCAGTGTAAGTAATATTACAAACATACAGTACTCATTTGCATGGTGAATATTATGGAGAAGCAAGATGAATTATTCCTTATGATGACAAAAATCTACAATAGTTTAACAGAAGGAATGCAGAGGAGTATTTACAAGGAGCAAATTGACTTTATAAGCCTCTTTTTCCAAGCTTTTGTGGTTTGTCAAGTGTTTTGATACTTGAGCTCCCTTAAATTACAGTGCATGGACAAGTAGATGTGAAATGTGTGACCCTGCTCTCGATCACTTTTTGTTATGACTCATAAACTGCTCATACATTAAGAGGTTACATCTCTCACCTTAGAAGATGCCACACACCAACCCACTTTTCAGTATTTACCCAATATACAGTAGCTTCTCGATGTCAACCTCAATCATGTAATTATATCTCACTTAGACAAGAAAAGCTGTTATTGTGCTTGAGTTTTACTGCTTTGTCTGGCGGTATGATCAGAGGAAAACCAGAACAGATTAATGTGAGAGTAGAAGAATGACCAGAAAGCAGAACAAGATTAAGAGGTCTGGAGATTTTATTAACATTTCACAATCAGCTCATTTTTAACGCCTTCAAGCTAGTGAAACCCATTTAACTTCAAAATGAAAACACCCAGTGGTTTAACACCTAGTGTCCGGAGGCACCTCCACTTCCCCTGCAGAATGTTATCTAAGCTTTATACAGAGCAGTTAACGAAATTATTTATAACTGAAATACACCTTTTTAATAGCAGTAATCAGTAAATGTGCAGCACACACTGCTGAATCAAACCTTGATTTCACTGGCTAGCTGTAGGACCGTTGGTTTCCTCACTCTGCTGAGAAAAATACAAGAGATTATTATTTTCTCTGTCAAATTTGAGCCTAAACGTTATGGCTTTTTACCTTTGGCTCTTGCCTGGATAGTGCGTTCAAATGGGGGAAATAATTGGTAATGAACATGCAGGAGCTAAAGCTAAATATATTATTATTCGTAGTAGTAGTGTCACTCAACTTAGTTTGTCTGTTGAAGGGAACCGAGCAACTCACAAAGACCAAATTATTAGGCATTAAGTTAATTAATTTACTGTCTCATTATCAGTGGTCACATTGTTTCTATGATAACAAAGATTTGAACAATTTGCTGGAAATGTCATGGCAGATGTTTGATCACTTGTTCCTTCATATCTTGCCCAAAACAGCAAGATAAGTTATTTTTTGTTCTTGTGTAGCATCATGATTAACTGTAGAGGCTAGTAAAAATCTGTTATTAGGGTAATAGGGTATTTTTGCAATGATACACCACACTTCTGTGTCATAGGTGTAACATATGTCAAGTGAACACATCGTGTCTGGTAGTGGCATGTTTGCAAATAAGATGCGTGAGTATGATGAGAAACTTTCTCTAGAGTTTCTTCTGTCTGGAATATGCTACCAGTTTAAGACAGAACTAAATTCATTAAAATGACTGAGAATCTAAAACAAATTTGACACTATGTCTCAAATAATTCTGCTAAGTTAACTTTCCTTTCAGTGCACATAGAACTTCCTTTCAAATCGTATCGGTAGTAGCCACTTAATCCAGTTCTTTGTAACACATGTGGACCACTTGTCATGTCTCAAGTTCAAATAACAGCTAAAAGCCATTAATCCCTCTCTGCAGCTCACTGTAGAGATAGAAGCGCTAACAAAGGCTAAAACGTTTCCTTTTTTTCTGGTGCTGTTTTAATCAAAAGCATTTAAGCAGATTTTTGTTAGGCTCAGGCAGTTCCTTTTGTCCCTGAGTTTACTACTGGTTTGCATCCAGCCTTAATTGACAGAAACTTGGAAATGCAAGCTCTAATTCTTTGTGTAACACAAGCCCAAGACTTTTTCATCACCAGCAATTCGACATCATGCGAAAAAAACACTGCCCCTTATTTTTCTACGAATCAGTGAAAAGGCCATGGGTTTGTCTCTGCATGTGGATTGTGTTCTTGCATGCTCAGTTGCCTCAGGTTCAGGATGTGGTTTGGTGGAAGAAAAGACTATGGAGGTCATTTTAGTTAGTCTGGTTTTTGGAGGATCAGTTTTTATTAACTAAAAATGGCAGTAGAAGAGGAAGCATTTATTTAGTGGGCTGATATTTACAGTAGCCTATGTCGTGCTTTTACTTGAGTTTAACATAGTGTGATATTTACTGTCCCATTCATGTCATATGTTCACCTGCTTAATAAACCATTCTTTTGTACTCCCTTTCTTTCATACCGTTTTTCTACTAGTCCATTGTCACGTCTCCACTCAAACAACCCGACAATAAAGTAATGCATTTAGTGATTTATTAGACTCTATTTTAATTTTGACTTTCATTCTCTTCAGTGATCGTCAAACGCTTCTGGATGACCATTATTGTCTTTTGTTTTTCCTGCTTATTTAAAAAACAACAACTCAGATCTTATTGTGAACAGCCATCTTCCTTCAGTACTTTGATGATATCACTGAGGGGAAAAAACGCTTTCATGCAGTATTCCCTCGCAAGTTGAACTATTAGCATTTGCATTGTGTTTTATTTTCATTTCAGTCACCCTCACCCATCTTTCTTTTCATCATGTCTATTCCAGGAGTTTCCAGAGAACCCAACCAGCCCTGGTGTCACGCCTAATCATGCCCCCAGGTAGCACACCCCATTGATAATAGATGCTCCCTCCCATGCTGTCCCTCTCTTTCATACATACTTGAGACCATCTCATACAGCATTTCCTTGGTAGCTACAATTGATTTGGCTGGCTTTAGTAGACAGGCAACAAAAAGAGGGGTGATTATCCAACTGCAGTGAGCATTTTAATATCTACTGTCATGTCAGGACAGGTTAGTTGGGTCTGTTTCACACAAGTTGGCTGGATTCTCCCAAGTGCATAAGGATCTGACTCTCTGCACTATGCAAAACTTGCTCCTTCCACTGAATAATGATGCTTTCTTTCCCATAGGATAAAGCGCACCTGTGAAAACAGATTACGTATTTATTGAATTGTTGTACAAAAAAGCTGAACCACATGAGATCCATTTGTTTCCCTGCAGCACAGAGGTCCATTTAGAGGCAATGCATTCTAGGCTTGTGCCAGATAACATCACTAGATGCATTACTTTGTGATGTTATCACAGGTCTGCATGCAGTGAGTTTGCACAAAATATAAATGGTTCTTTGTCTGCTGGAATAGCCGACTATGGACTACCAATGTTTGTTATCCACATATCAGCAGTTAAGGTACCTTTTGCACTTGCAGACAAATGTGGATGTTTCAACTTCCATAACTTTAACAATTTAACATGCTAGTGTAAAAACAGGACTAAAAATTTGCTGTTTTCTTTCTCTTCTCCCTCCTTTCATTCATATTTTCCCCACCTTCCTCTGATTTTCTTTAAACTCTCTTTTCACTACCTGTGAAACATATGCGATCTGGCTGATCTTGGAACTTCCACTTCTGTTGTATTCATCGCCTCATCATTGTCCACATATGTTTCTGTCATTCACCGATTATATATCACATCCTTGTGTCTGATTCGTTACAAATCATCAACCTAATCTTTATTTTGTTTTTTTTTGCTCAATTTCTCTTCGCCACATATGTTTATTTAATTTCCTCCGTGTCCCTCCATCGTCCGAGTCGCTCTCATTTTACCTGTGGCTCATTTCTTTCCTACATCATCATCATCATCATCATCATCATCATCATCATCATCATCATCATCATCATCACTCCCTTCATCGCCCCTCCCTTAACCCGGTTGAACTCGTCTTCCCTCCTTCCCTTCCCTCTGTCTTGCAGAGCACCTGTGACACCCTCCGGAGTCACTCGGACAGTCTCGGATTCACGCCGAACATGTTACCTCGTCACCCGACTCTAGGCAACTTTGAGGAGTTTGCTTGTTGACAACATAAAGTAGGGGTTGGGGTTTGGGGTGGCACATATGGGGACACCAAACTGTGAAATAATATATGTATTGAACAGAAAACGGTTGAGTGTATAACTCAACAACGTACAGAGTAGAGTTTATCAATGCCTGAATAGAAATAGAGTACTATCATCAGAAAAAAAAGAAACCACTTCCAAAAACAGAACTCAGGTTTAACTGCCATGTCAAGGCATCAGTGTTAATTTATTCATGTTTCATTTTGTGGATTTGTTTTTCTTATGCCGTCACTTTAGAGTATACAATCAGTGAAGATAAATGTGTCCCCAAAAAAGTGTTTCTGACTTGTGTTGAGATGAATTACATAGTACTATCGTGCTAGTTTTGCTGTACATCGGCCAAAAATATGAATACATGTGGATTGGTATGTGTAGCATTGCAGTTTCTTACCAGTGTTATGCCTCCAGCATCTAACCAATGCTGTATCGAGTGACCTTATACTTGTTACCGGTTTGAACAGGAGAGCCTTTTTAAGAAATCTGCTCGACTTAAATGAGCTGATTGTTGATTAAAAGAGCTGCTCGTACCTGAATCAAAACACTAGACAAGTGCTTAATGTTGCCTTTTGCTACTATCAGGCTTTGAATTGTCTCATTAATTAGATATAGATCTCAGTATCATGCTTATTCAATTTATAAAGAGTAAGGGTCAAAAGGCTGTTACTTTTTATCTTTATATAGCATACATTTTAATTTTCATTGTTTTCCCGTTAGTGTTGCTGTGCTGTCACAAAAATGAAATGCTAGCATGCAGCTTGCTGTAAAAGTTGACCCTTATTTACACTGATTAGAAGAGAAACAATCAGGCTTTCCTTTTTTAATAATTCTCAGCCATGTTGTTTTTTTTCCATTACTGTGTCTTAAGGGTGTCCATCAGCACAATCCCCTGTGATAGTAATCTATTCTCTATGGAACATAAGTTTAAAAGACTTGATGGTGACATTCCTAAACTTGACAGAAATGTGTAAATACCCACAATCAAAATGCCATGAAGAAATTCTGTAGGCCTACCACTCATGTGAGACATTGGTCAAATATATCTATGTATCTATGTATCTATCTATCTATTTAGATATATCTATATAGATATATATAGATAAACGTGTTTCTTCATCTGTTTTTACACCAGAAGAAACTTTCTATCTGGGTGGACCGTAAGTGTCTTTGAGTTTCTGGTGAATATGACGTGACTGACAACTAAATAGACTTTATTAGATACAAAATAATTGCCTCAAAACATCAAAACCACCATGCACCTCAGCCCCATTCAGTTCAGATGATTTATAACGGAAATGCATTGTACAATTTTACCATTGTGTCCTTTTATTATTATTATTCCGGAAACATGTAATAAGTCACAAATAACAGTTTGTGATGTACAAATGATCAAGTATAATAAACTCTATATATTTACCCATCTTACTCACGTACACAAATTTTCTTCTTCTTATCTCCGTGTGAGTCTACTTCTCTCTATTGTTAACGTTCACTCCTTGACACTACAGTTATGGACTTGTAGGTACATATCCTCACTATAAATACTTGAGAATTCAGAGGACAGAGTTTCAGAGGTTCAGAGTTGTTTTTTTTTATGTGAAATTTTCAACTATAATGCCAATCAAGTAAATGGTGTTCATAACACTGTAGCTTTATTAATCTATTGTCTGTGTATTAGATGACTGTTGATGTGAAGCACAAACCCTCTTGGAGATCAGCCATCACTTGAAAGCCAATGACCAGACATCTATGGTGGCGACTACCTTTTATGGCTTTAGTTTTAACTACACACATTTCACCGCTCCGGCATTAACAGGAATAAGAGAGATCACCTCGCTAAGAGACTTTATCCGAATGGAAATGTTACCTTTCAGGAAATAAAAAAGGGTGAATCAGTGGCGTTGTGTCATGAGCAATAAGTGCACTGAATCAAATACAACTTTTATCAAATTGACATAAAAAAATATATATTTGATTTGGAATCCCCATTTTCAATTCATGACATATTCAACAGCTGGAATGGATGTAGGCCGAACAGCTGAAACACAGATGTATGTAATGACGACTGTATATTAACAATCATTAACCAAATAAAGGGACAAAAATGCCAATTCATGTTACACAATGATGCTATTCTAATGATGCTGCATTGCCATGATGACTTTGAGTGTGTGTGTGTGTGTGTGTGTGTGTGTCATGTTGCCAGGTTATAAAGCATCAACATGACCCAGAATTTAACACAAACTGTGGTTGAAGGATTTGTGAAATTGTTCTGGGTCTTTACCTCTCTCTCCCCACCCCCTGCCTTACTACCAGTCAAAGAACAGCAGAGTGTATGTGAACTGGCAGAAACTATTAACTGTTTGTGCTCATTAAGTAGTCCTCAATTGATATTTACCACATAGTTATGACCAAGTAGAAAACAGTATTCTATATAGTTCTGTCACCAAACACCTACATTTGAACTATTTTATTCTGACAGTTAATAATTTGTCACATCACTCATTTTCTTCCTTGCATGACCATTGCGTATTCCTATTATCTCTGGTCTCTTAATGTTATCTTAGCCATGCTACTCACTTTGTAAGGTCTAAAATGTACTTTTGGAGCCAGATGAATCAAAATGGTGTTCTCTACATCATGTGATACGACATCTTGAATCTTTATAACATACAAAAAAAATCCTCCTCAAACCAGGCTTGGGATTATGCAATACTCAAAAAGAAAGATGTGGAAAAACTGCAATATCTTTCTGTCAATTTTTATGGATTGAATAAACATAATGTGGCTTGAAGTGAAACTAAAATGTGCCTTCAAGACTGGTTCTTACAGGTAACATCAAGATTTTCATGTGCACAAACATCTGGGGAACAGAACTTGCTTCATCTGGCTCTACGTGCTTTATGTGCATTTTATTGTAGATATGTGATTTTAACTCTGAACTGTATATTAAATAGTTAATACACTCTTAACTATGTGTAACGTAATCAGTCTTAAGTCAAACTGTCATGGGTGTTTCATGTCACTTTACTGACAAACCAAACTGCATGCCAGTTTAAAGGCCCTGAAAACATATGATCTTAATCACTGTGAGCGATGGGATCCGACCATCGATTGAATTAAAGAAGATGGGTGGGGCTCATTTGGAAACAGCTTGTATTACAGAATTGCACGCACCAATCAGAATTTTGGTGACCTGAGTTGTTTTTCACTGTTACACTTTGTTTCAAAACCAAGTTTTCAAGGGCTTTAAACAAACTTGACACCTAGTTTAATGAAACCACGCAGCCTAGCCTGGTGTACACTGAAGCTGACAAAATAAAGCCAGAAAGAGGGTGAGATCTATTCTACTGGATTCTTTTTTTCTTTTCCATTTAAAACATTGCTCTTACACAACATAACTAACAAAGATGTTGTCAAAATGCTTAAACAGTCAAGAAGTGTAAATCATTTTCTAAAAGAAAAGCTTGTGACAAAATAAATCTCACCAGAAACTCTATTTAGTAGCTGTTGTGGAGCTCTCAATCATATCACACAATCTTATTAAGCAAATTGTGTTTACCCAGTGGTGAGATTTTGTCAGCTACTAAGAAATCAAGCCAGCATGAACGAGACGAAGTCCTTAAATTGCACATAAACATATAGAAATTCAAACATCCAACCATGACAGCTGGGCCAAGTCCATCTGATGAGGAATACTGTGATCTAATCAAGTCTAGAACATCTACTAAATGGACCTTGTGTTAAGTTTGTTCACCAAGAATGAACTCCCAATGTCAAAAGCAAGCATGTATTTATATCTACTTTGCTAAATACTGAGTCATTTTGGCTGAAATATACACAAAAAGAATCACTAACATCTGTCCCAAATTCTACTGACAAAAGCAAAGACACTAAAAGTGCAAAATCCACTTTTCATTCAAAATTAAATTTGAAGCTGCATAAAGTAACTCTACAGAATTTTGTCTGGAATGTCCTGTAATCACAGGATAATGAAATACTGAGAGAAAATGTTTGTGTTTTTTCATTATAACCACACAAACACACACACAACCTGCTAAAAAGAGCCTGCTAAATGCAATAGATGACTTTCATTAAATCATTCAAAATGAGTTTCTGTACCAAATAAAGTTGTTCTACATTTAAATGTATACAAAAACATGCGCAGACATTCCATCATTAATAAATACATGCATCCATTATCTTGTCTTACATCAGCACAATGAAAATAAATCCTTTCCCTGTTAACACAGCTAATTCAAACAACTCATTATGTAGGCCTTTATAGGATAAGTAGCACTGTAACAATCTGGAGTAAAATAACACTGCAAGCTGTTGACCATGTTAATATAACAAGTAACCAAAATGGAAACAGCTAATGGTGCAAAACAATCATATGAAAATACAGATTATCAGTGGATTATCTGGATTTTTGTCCTCTCTAATTTAACTATTATAAAAGCATTTCAGAAAAACTAGGACATAAATACAACAAAAATGAAAAAAGATAATGTGTCACTAATGGTCCACTAGTCATTAATACACGTGTGTGTGTGTGTGTGTGTGTGTGTGTGTGTGTGTGTGTGTGTGTAACTATATATAGTTATATAGCTGTCAGTGTTCAAAATATTTGATAATATTGATAACTAAACGATTAAAAAACTGTCTATTACAAAGTGCACAAAGAGACATATTCAAAAAGGGGAAATAAAAAGCCTGAGAAAAAAAAATTATAAATTAACTTTCAATGCTATTATACAATCTTGTAATAGGTAGTGGGACAGTCGTACTGTTGGTTTATGAAAAATCAGTATTACAAGCCTGTAGTCTGTTCTGGTCAAAAAAAAAACAACAAAAAAAAACACAAAACAGTGTATTTTACAGATCTGTAATTGTTTCCAGGAAAGAAGTATGTTATATGGTACTAATTACAGTGAAAACAGAGAGAGCGTTCAATTGGTGCATATTTACTACCAATATTTACTCAGGTCAAATTGGGTCCTTTCAAAGAAAGAAATTAGTACCAGATGACATACAGTAATTCTATTCCTAGGAAATTATTCGGAAATAACAGACTTTTAAAATAAAGTGTGAAAAAAAAAATAAAGAAAACATTGACTTATGCCTTAACAATTTTTAAATTAATCATTCACTTATAATTCTAAAACTGACAAATCATCAATTTACTTTTGCTTTGAGATGGTAACTTTGTAGCATTAGGAATCTGCGGTCTCCACTCGACCAATGTTTGGGTATATTAACTTATAACAGATGTATCTGTACCAGAATATATTGTGGCTGAGAAGAAACAACAAACTGCAGCACAGAAATACCAAAGGTATGTTTTACGATAATTAATAATTAATTGAAAAAATTGTGTTGCCATTAAATAGTCTGTCCTCACATATCTCTATCACAATTATTTAATAATCAAATTTAAGTGATCCTCACTAGACATGCTTGTTTATGCTCTGTGTTTATGAAAAAAAAACATAATTTTGGCCCATATAACATCATCACATTTTCTAAACTCTCAATATTGTAATAGCATCTAAACTCCTGTATCAGTCGGGCTACAGTTTGCACCAAACTTAAGACTTTTATTAATGGAAGCAAACTGGCAAAACACTTTACAATAGGAACAGAAACCGTAATGTTTGGATAACTGATGCAGTGTGTGCTAGCACTTTGAATTTTTGGTATCCAAAATGTATTTACCAAATGAGATCAACACAGATTCATGATTCTTTCACGAACAATGGACTTCTTGGTGACAACCATTTCCACAGGTATAAAATGTATTCAATGCAAAACACAGTGCACCCTCCCAAGCTAGTGCTAATTAACTGGTAGGCTTATATGTACCAAATTAAACAGCAACTTAAAAGAACCTAAAACCTTACAGAGCCACTAGGATTTTGTTCCACAAAGAGGCACAGCAGAATTAAAGCAGGGGAGTGTTTGAAAACCGGTGAGGGATTTGCCTTGTTGGGGTTGGTCCTAATGACACAACAGAGGGAAGGATGATTGATTCTGGCTGCTGCGGGTCAGTGAGAGGCAATTTAGCTTTTAGGGTGGGCAGAAATCAGCAAAGTAAGGGTGCTGCAAGGCCTCTTCTGCAGAGATCCTCTGGACCGGATTACATTTCAACAGGTTCTGGTTGAAACCAAAGGAAACATTTTAATAAGTGAACAGCAATATCAAATTTCATGCAAGCAAAATTGTATATTAGCAACATCTGGTACAGGTCATTTAGGCTGAAGTTACTGATCTGTTTGACAGAATTTGTTCTGATAATTGAATAAATGTATGGGCTCATATGTATCTAGAAAGCCAAATATTACTCAAGAGCCTCTTTTGAGGCAAAATTTGAAAGTGAAAGTACCTGGAGAAGATCCCGTCCTGTGCTACTTAGTTTGGGAACCACATTCACCAGTGAGGTGGTGGCTGGATACATGGGATATGGCTGCAGGTAGAAAGAGAAGCAGTAAAGAATAACACAATGTGTATATACTCCATCTACTGTGGGTCTTCCAAAATAAATGACATGCATAATTTACCTTGTAATCAGGAAGTTTTGTCATTGTCTGCCACTGTTCTTCAGTTGGTGTCCCCAATAACGTACCAATAGTTAAAGAAAACCTTTTTGCAACAGAGAGGTGTGTCCAACCTGTAAAGACTTACTGTTGGTTAATCAATGAGCACATGGTCGATTAATAATTCTGCCTGAAGAAACCTATGTGGTCTCAGAGTTGCACATACCAAACTGTTTACGTGGAAGAGCTGTGTGTCAATACCTACAAATAATGACAAAAAAAAAAGATATCTGAAGATTCGTTTCAACTGGTCATCCACATCGTTCCCGGGGAATAAAGGCCTTCCAGCATTAGCCAGCTCTGAATGACACATGGAATCAAAAAGAAAGATAGATAGATACATTATATATCTATATAGATAGATACACACACGAGAAACTTTATTATTTTTTATTAAAATTAGCATATCGTGCAAAAGTTCATTTATTTCAGTAATTCAACTTAAAAGGTGAAACTAATATATTATATAGACTCATTACATGCAAAGTGAGATATTTCAAGCCTTTATTTAATATAATTTTGATGATTATTGCGTACAGCTTATGAAAACCCAAAATTCAAAATCTTAAAATTAGAATATTGTGAAAAGGTTCAGTATTGTAGGCTCAAAGTGTCACACTCTAATCAGCTAATTAATCCGGTTCCTGAGCCTTTAATTGGTCTCTCAGTCTGGTCCAGTGGAATTCACAATCATGGGGAAGACTGCTGACCTGACAGTTGTGCAGAAAACCATCATTGACACCCTCCACAAGGAGGGAAAGCCTCAAAAGGTAATTGCTAAAGAAGTTGGATGTTCTCAAAGTGCTGTATCAATTAATAGAAAGTTAAATGGAAGGGAAAAGTGTGGAAGAAAAAGGTGCACAAGCAGCAGGGATGACCGAAGCCTGGAGAGGATTGTCAGGAAAAGGCCATTCAAATGTGTGGGGAAGCTTCACAAGGAGTGGACTGAGGCTGGAGTTACTGCATCAAGAGCCACCACACACAGACGGGTCCTGGACATGGGGTCAAATGTCGTATTCCTCTTATCAAGCCGCTCCTGAACAACAAACAACGTCAGAAGCGTCTTACCTGGGCTAAAGAAAAAAAGAACTGGTCTGTTTCTCAGCGCTCCAAAGTCCTCTTTTCTGATGAGAGCAAATTTTGCATCTCATTTGGAAACCAAGGTCCCAGAGTCTGGAGGAAGAATGGAGAGGCACACAATCTAAGATGCTTGAAGTCCAGTGCAAAGTTTGCACAGTCTGTGTTGGTTTGGGGAGCCATGTCATCTGCTGGTGTTGGTCCACTGTGCTTTATTAAGTCCAGAGTCAGCGCAGCCGTCTACCAGGACATTTTAGAGCACTTTATGCTTCCTTCAGCAGACGAGCTTTAGGGAGATGCTGACTTCATTTTCCAGCAGGACTTGGCACCTGCCCACACTGCCAAAAGTACCGAAACCTGGTTCAATGACCATGGGATTACTGTGCTTGATTGGCCAGCAAACTCGCCTGACCTGAACCCCATAGAGAATCTATGGGGCATTGCCAAGAGAAAGACGAAAGACATGAGACCGAACAATGCAGAAGAGCTAAAGGCCGCTATTGAAGCATCCTGGTCTTCCTTAACACTTCAGCAGTGCCACAGGCTGATAGCATCCATGCCACGCCGCATTGAGGCAGTAATTCATGCAAAAGGGGCCCAAACCAAGTACTGAGTACATATGCATGATTATACTTTTCAGAGGGCTGACATTTCTGTATTTAAAATCCTTTTTTTTTTATTGATTTCATGTAATATTCTAATTTTCTGAGATTTTGAATTTGGGGTTTTCATAAGCTGTATGCAATAATCACTGAAATTATATCAAATAAAGTCTTGAAATATCTCACTTTGCATGTAATGAGTCTATATATTAGTTTCACCTTTTAAGTTGAATTACTGAAATAAATGAACTTTTGCACGATATGCTAATTTTTTCGAGTTTCACCTGTATCTCTCTCTCTCTCACTCACACAGTTTATATGGACATGCAGGAACACAAAATAAACTATAAACAGCATAAATAAACAAAGCATTATGCATACAAATATACTATAGTAGTGATTTAACGTGCCCTATACTTAAATGGATTCATCATGATTTTTATTATTAGTTTTAACAGTATCCTAGTCACACTAGGTAACAGAACAAAGTTAGAATGACAACAATAGAGTAACTTACATACTCATTTATATCAACAATCACAAACAGACCTGCAAATATGCATCCAGCAGACCACATGTCGATTGAGGTAGAATAAAGTTTAGCACCAAACAGCACATCTGGAGGCCGGTACCACAATGTCACCACCTACATAGAAATCACACAGGATAGTGTAAGAATTAGACCAATTATCACAGCCAAACTGGCGTTAACACAACCGTTCAGGCATTCAGCACAATGACCGTTCTCTGGAGTGGGTGTTATTTTGTACGGACACTGATTTCACAAAGAAAGGGATTTGGCAGCACTGTCACTAACGCTGCAGTCAGCTTACATCAGCCATCTGGTTTCCATTACAGCTTCTTGACATTTTAACAAACTGCTGCTTTATCAAGTGTTGAGTGTTTTATAGACATCTCTCCAGGTTATATTAAAATTTGTTTGGTGACGTGCACTGACAAGAGTAGAAAGAATAAATTGAAACTATAGAAAAGTTATTTGAACGTGTGGGCTGACTGAAATCAGTTGGAAGTGCTTATGTTTCCGCTTGAAAAGTTTAAAAGTTAAACTCTGTACAGATGTTAATTATGTGACCACCTGCTACATAATCTCTACTAATTTATCATGAGTCATTTTTACAGAGAAGCATGATGTAACGTTTGTGGATCCTCCAACCGGAATGACACTGATGTGCTTTAAAAATTCAGAGTTCATTTTTTATTTGCGATGTTCAAAAAAGGGACGTGCAAAGACGACATGAATGGAGTGTGTTCTGATGCCTTGCGCTGTGTGTCACTTAAGAAAAAAGTAAGAACTCTGATGAACTCACCATACTATCATAAGAACTTTAGTCTGTATTTATTTTATGCTGCACATACTAAAATACAGTATATCCATATACTGTGAAATAACGGTAGGATTGTTCGTTCCTTGTTGCTGAAACAGTGCCAAGACTCTCAGGGTAATACATCTTCTGAAATGAAATGACCTTTTAAAATGACCTTACTTCAAATTCTCAATGCTTTAAACTCTGTTCCCCTCTAGGTTTTCTGTTTATTACATTTTCAGATCAGTAGTGTCACCCTGGGTCAAGTGCCCCCTCATGAGATTGGGCTCGCCGGGCCCTTAGGTCAGCCAACCACAATCAGTAAAACTATCTGAGACTTGCCTGTCATTTCTTTGATAGCATCAGCAACAACAAAACAAATCAAACGCCACTTAAGCCACGTGCTGCTGGACCCTCTCTCAAGTCTTCCTGAATTAGCTTACAAAGTTTGGAAGAATATCTGGCTATAAAGTCCACCTTCAGAAAAGTGAACTCATGGCTACTACTTCTGTGGATGGGTTGTATTTTGGGTCACCCCCCTTTAAACTCAGCCCTACAAAATGTAGACATCTAGGTATATGGATTACACAAGATCACAAGGATCTCTATAAGACTAACGATCAGCCTCTATTATCCAATCTTAAACAAGATATTGATTGCTGAGAAACTTTGCCTCTTTCTCTCAGGGGAAGAATCAATATGATTAGGATGAATGTGGTCCCTACATTTCTCTATTTATTTCAATATCTCCCCATTTCCAACTGTCTTTTTCCCCCTCCTCATCAATATTCAGATCTCAACCTTTATAAATAATTAAAAGCAACATGGAATAACATTCTGCAGAGACCCCGCACGACTGGACGTATGGCAGATGTGATGCACTATTCACTGGGCAGACAATAGTAGAGCACTGCTGTATTGGATGAGGAGTGATGTCACAAGCCCTGATTGGATGGTACTTGAGAGGGCTTCTATCAGATCTACTTCCTTGGTAGTTTTACTTTGCTCTACATTACCATTTAAACTGCCCATATCAACCTTCACCTGTGACCCAATTGTTATCCATTCAAGATCCAAAAAGATGATACAAATCAAATTATAAGCAGAATTTATACATCACTCACAACCAGTTTGGACTCTCTCACAACTAAATGAAAAACTAACCTAAACAATCACAGCTGCAGTCTGGAAAAAAAAAAAATTAGAGAATTCAATCCTCCTCAATATGCCTTAGACACACTATAACTCGGTTTAAAATTGTTCAGTCTTCACTGGTCCAAAGATAGATTATCTAAGATTAAGGCACACTTGGACGCTACATTTGATAGATGTAAACAAGCTACTGTCACATTAATACATATGTTCTGCTCATATCCAAAGCTGTATAGATTTTGGCAATGCATTTAAACCTTCTCTAGAATATGCAATTAACAGTAGACCCATCTTCATTGATTTCTCTGTTTGGTGCAGCCCCAGTAAATATTCATTTTAATGAGTGCAATATGAATTTGATGGCCTTTTGCTATCTGTTGACCAGAAGACTTATTTAATTCAAAAGGAGGGATTCTCTCCCTCCAATTTATAGCCAGTAGATTAGAGAGGTCATTTGTCATGTCCACTTAGAAGAAAAAATAACAAATAAAAAATCATACTTACCATTTTTGTATAGATGTCTGGCTGTACACAAATTTACCAGTGGTCTAGCTGTTGGGGGACAGAGGGTTTTGGGGTTGATGGACTTGACTATCCTAAATTCATGTTGTGTTTGTATGCTGTGATATATTTGAAAATAAAAACCTTAATTAAAAAAAAACAACCCATTCTGCTGTGTTTTTCTCTCTTCCATCATTGCTTTCACAGCTTAACTTCAGGGACTGAGACCATCAGCTGTTCACATGAATAATAAGAGCACAAATAAGTGCATTTCAATAACCTAAAAATAAATTGTGGAAGAGGCCACGCATCTGGCATTGTTATTGCAGTTTGCTGTTTAGATGTTACTACTGTGAAAAAGCCTGAAAACCTTTTATTATTATTATTATTATTATTATTATTATTGATGACATACCATTCGGTATATTTTTAACATGTGATTTGGGACCTTGGTTACGCCGATGAAATGCAACTTCTTTGAATGCCTGGATTAAAGATTACACATCTCTTCATATTGTTCATTAGCACCAATATGCCACTATGGCAGTCAGAATGTTCAGAAATCAGTCTCTGACTTGAATTGAATGTGTCAAAAAAATGTATATATAAATGCAATTTCACACTGGTTATATATTTTCTTAATTAAGTACAACCTACCTCTGCTGAGTAACACCTCACAGGAATGCCAAAGGCTCGAGCCAACCCGAAGTCAGCCAGCTTCAACTCCCCATTCTACAGACAGAGACACAAGTTATCTTCCCAGATGCTATTAACACACAGACTAATGCTACTACACTACCGCCTTTACAGAACTGAGCCAAATGTCTTACAACACACAACAATGAATACTTACTAGCTTTTAAGTCAAAGTCCAAATGCACCTAAACACTCACTCTGTTTATGAGGAGATTCTGCGGCTTCAGATCTCTATGAAGAACGTTTCGACTGTGACAGAAGGCAAGGCCTTTCAACAGCTGGTACATGAATGACTGCGTCGGGGAGTGAAAGACTGAGTTTAGAGACAAAACAATCTTTATGCATTTAATTCATAATGTTGACAAACAGAGGCCAAAGATGATGCTATCTAAAAACCAAGCTATCTATGCATTATGCATTTAAGCAACAAGTCTGCCCTTGGCTAGATTATCTCTCATGAGTTATCAAGGATGTTTTTCTCCCACCTTCACAGTTTCAGGATCCAGATCTCCATTGCAGCTGTCAAAATACTTTTTCAAATCCTGCAGTTGATAAGAGGCACACATTAGCTTTAGAAGGTACACTTTAAAACTTACTGTAGGTTTGGAATGACTCTATCTCACCTGATCACAATATTCAAAAACCAAGGTTAACTTCTTGTCACTGTGCAATACATCATGTAGTCTGGAGAAGAGAGAACAGCTTTAAGTTAATGTTGACATCAGGGTTACTTGCAAACTGCTTGGCATTTTCCCACATAACAAGTTTAATTCAGTGTGGGCAGCAGACTTACCTGACAATGTTTTTATGCTTTAGTTCCTTCAGAAGACAGATTTCTCTCAAAGCAGAACTTGGCACCCCCTGAAATATATGACACCCAGCTTGATTAGCACTAGCATGCTAACAACTGGCTTGCAAACAATAAAATGAAAATTACATTATTCTGAAAACATACCTCATCGTCATCGTCCAACCTGACCCTTTTCAAAGCCACAATTTCGTGAGTTTCTCTGTTTTTAGCCTTGAAAACGGTTCCATACGTACCTACGGATTGATAACGATAAGTTAAACCATAGTGATGAATGGCATAACGTTAGCAACATTAGGAGGTACTAACATTAGCTAGCTACTTAGCTAGCGTTCACATAGGAAAAAACGGGTAAGCATAAATCTGTGGACAGACCTTGTCACTAACACATACTAATATAACTGTAATTACATACAGTTTGTATATGGTTGACTAACGTTATAGAATTAATTAACGCAGGCACAAAGCTCACATTCTAGCTAGCCATTCGCTATCCCTGCAACTACACTAATGTTAGTTTAGCGAAGCAGGCTAGCTAACATTAACTTTTAAAAAACGTATGAAACGTACCCTCTCCGATCTTTTCAAGCTTTTCATATTTCTGCATGTTTGGCCAGTGAAGCCGGCCTTGACCAAGCTAGAAAACCTACGACTGTTTAAAGCCCCAAATCGGGGTTAGCAATGTTGACAGCTAGCGTTAGCTTCAAGCTATCTGCACTGCTCCTTGTCGGTCTACAAAGCCTGTCTTGTTGGTCATCTAGAGGCCAAAACATGAACTGCAACACTCTTGAAACCCAGGCCAAAAAGCCCTAAAACATTGCTCGATAGCATTGGCAATATGATGTTTTTTGACATTTTATGAGGGTAAACTTTCACACTAAACGTAATGGTACCAGAATAAAAAAATATATTATTAAATAATTTCCAAGATTAATCTACAAGTAAAAAAAACTTGAATATTCTCTGACATCTCTAACAGCCTAATTTGTCTGTTTAATGATGTAATGGCTATTTTAAAAGGTATTCAAATCTTAGCTTTTTACTTGTTCCATTTGGCTAATTAACACAATAAATGAATAGCAATGGCTAATATTAACCAGCATGAAAGACTGTGTCAACGCTCAGACTCTATTGACACACAAGGAATGGATAAAATAATGCCACATCAAACAGGGACACTAATGTCCCCAAATCTTCCAGGAATCAAACACTGGATATACAAGTTTGTAGTTTCCAACAGCTGTGTCACAACAT
The DNA here is from genome assembly GCF_021292245.1 of Micropterus dolomieu. Classification (NCBI taxonomy): domain Eukaryota; kingdom Metazoa; phylum Chordata; class Actinopteri; order Centrarchiformes; family Centrarchidae; genus Micropterus; species Micropterus dolomieu. Next base: position 12,554,149 of record NC_060155.1, on the reverse strand, counting down.
ATTTCAGTGGTGACAAGTTTAATACTGTATTTAGTCAATCATATCATACAGAGAAACCAGCTTTAAAAGATGTTTAACAGATATTACCAGTATCAAGGAGGTAATATTGATGCCAAACCAGCAGTTCATCCCAAGGTACCACATCCAGAATGTATGATAGTGGGGAGCAACTGACGCACAGACTAGAAATTACATTTCTGCTTTTTTCCTCCTCCATTGAGCTAGAACATTATAACTGTAGAGATCACTACAAGAAATTACACTATCCACAAAGCATGTGCTGTATTTATTCTTCAACTCTGTATTTGTGACACAACATGGAAGTTCAGTGTTATGATCCATAAAAAAGCCATTGTCGTCCTATACAGGATAAGGGAAAACAGTGTTATGAAATTCCCATTTAGTTAGACACTGTACAGTAGTGTAGTTTGTTCATTATAGTTTGATCCAGTTGGTCCGCTTATACATTCACATACATACATTTGAGAGTTTGTCATAAAATAAACAGAGAGCTAGTAGATTTATGTTTTATATAATGCATCTGTTCAGGTAAGCCCATCCAGTGAATTTTATTAAAAATAAATTCCATTACTCATTGTAGAGCTACAGTAAATACGTTTTGGTGTGTTCATTTCAGCCCCTCAGCTCTTTGCCTGCGGATTAGATCAGAGTAAAGTCCTCCTTTGCCCAGCAGTTCCAAGTGAGTCCCAGCCTTAAAAGAAGAAGGAAACTGATATAATTAAAACTTACATTACAGAGTCAGTACATTGGGATAGAAGCAATCAGTATACCTTTATGAACTCAATTCTGTTCTGTGCTTCTTTGAACTTCCAAGGTAGTCTAAGAAATTAGCCTAGACTTACAACAGGAGATAAGAGCACCTCCATTTCTCCGAGTACTCTGCTACCTCACCTCCACAATACGGCCATTGCTCATGACACAGATGAGGTCAGCCCCTTGAATGGTGCTCAGCCGATGGGCGATTATAAGCACAGTGCGACCCTTCGTGGCCCTGTCAAGCGCCTCCTGCACCACTCGCTCGGATTCTGCATCCAGGGCGCTGGTGGCTTCATCGAGCACCAGGATGGTAGGGTTCTTGATCAAGGCGCGGGCGATAGCAATGCGCTGTTTCTGGCCGCCTGATAACGTCACACCTCGTTCACCTGGGTTTAGAATCGAGGGCTTAGTATTTAAATGGCACACAAATTTGAATGTTTGTAAAGGCCTAAATGAGAGCACATACCAACAATGGTGTTATAGCCGTCTGGGAAACCTGTAATGAAGCTGTGAGCATTGGCTTGCTTGGCTGCATTAATGACCTCTGCATCTGTGGCCTCAGGCATCCCAAAGCGGATGTTCTCCATGATGGATGATCCGAACAAAACTGGCTCCTGCGAAGATACAGGGTGGAATATATGGTGAAAACATCTGTACGCGTGTATAATTAATAGTTTTATTAAACTCTAATTATCCATATTTTAAACACTGGGATGCATTTATGAACAATCTTTACCTGACTGATAAATCCAATGACTTGCCTCCTGAGCCAGCACAGATCTAGTGTTCGAATGTTGAGTCCATCTAGCATGATCACACCGCTGGTTGGGTCATAGAAACGCTCCAGCAAGGACGCCACAGTGGACTTTCCTAAAATTTATTGGAGTAATTATTTGTAGGCTCGCCATCATGTTGTTTACGTGTTGACTAAGAAAATTACCTCCTCCAGATTCCCCAACAAGGGCGACAGTTTTACAAGGTGGCAGCGTTAAGTTGAACTTCTTCAAGATCTGATGGCCAGGTCTTGTTGGATAGCTTAAAAAAAAAAAAAATAGAGCTCAATAGATCGTCTAATATTTATGTTTACGTATGTAGAATTGTCTTGAAATCTACTTCTGTTTTGACTAAGGTGAAGTTCCAACCTGAACGAAATGTTCATAAAATCCACTCTTCCTGTCAGAGAATGGTACGGGATGCGTCCTCCTCCAGACATTGGAATGGTTGGCTTCAAAGATAGGTATTCAAAAACCCGGGCCCCAGAGCTCATTCCTCTCACCATCTGTTGCAAATGTGAGAGATTAGCTTGTTTTCTCTTTAAATAATTTTTCAGATTTATACACATTTGCACACAATATAATTCTGCATTTCAAGGTAATGCATATTCTACAGATGTATACAATTTTTACTCACCTGTCCAAAAAGGATAGAGATACTGGCCAATGACCTGAGCACAAAGAGAATACAGGAGTTATATCAGCTACATTTGATTGTAAATTGTGATAAAGAGCAATCATTGTGGAGCACGTTGTGTCTTTTACCTCTGAACGGTCTGGGAAGCAACAAGGAAAGACATGAGGTCTCCAGGGGACATTTCATTGCTTGAAATTAAAGTCCCTCCAGCGAAAATAGTTCCAAGGACAATGCCTGTATCAACAGCACACAACATAAAAACATTACTGTACACCAATCTGCTCAACGTTGTGTTTATAACTTGACATAGTAAAATATACTCACAGTTCAGAGCAACATTTGATAGTCCTTGGAAAACTGCTATTCCAGCACCAAGCTTCTCATTCATTTCACATGATTTGTCAACTTCATATGCATATAACCTGCAGGAAAAAAAAGATTTTGGAAATTAAAATATACTACCTCTGACATACAGTATACCACATCTATAGCAGTACTATGGCTACATCAAGATATACTCTCACTGACTGGAGCTCCCGCTCCTCCATCGCAAAAGCTTTCACTGTCCGCACATTGCCAAGTGCCTCATCTGCCACTCCTGTTGCTTTTGCAACCTTAAATTAAACACCAACAAAGTTAAGTCAAGACACAGAGTAGCAGTCAAGAAGAAATTGCAAAGAAACTTGGCATCTTAACATTGGTGGGCAGGAGTGAGAACAGATCTATAGTATGTTAAGAGAAGAGGAGGTACAGTATGCCTGCCACTTTGTAAAAAAGGTCTGTGCTACTTGGTAATATCTACAGCTTTTTGCCCCTTTTAACATGACAATGTTAAAAGGGGCAACTCAAACTGTATACAAGACATTGTGCAGTGCTAACAAAGATTCAGAACAAAATGATAAAACTTAATTCGGTATCACCTGTTCTTGAGCCAAACGGGATAGTTTGCGGAGGACTGAGCCCATGAGAGCCCCTGCTCCCACTAAACAGGGGAGGACAACCACTGTCAAACCTGTGAGTTTGGGGGAGATGAAATAGAGAGAGACAAAACAGCCAACTGTCTGTGTAATACTCCGCAGGCCCTGCAAACATGCAAAAATAGCAAAAGAAATTGTAATTAGAAGGCTAAAACTATATAGCATGTTACTTATTTTACAACACAAATATAGAATGTCAAACCTGAGAGATGACCAATTTAAAGGATGACTTAAACTCCTGAATGTCAGCAGTCAGACGATTCACCAGCTGCCCGGTTTTATTGGCATCAAAGAAAGCCACATCTTGCCTGAGACAAAAAAAATATTTGACTGCAGATGTAGTCCACCCATGATCTTAATAATGGCCATTAGTATAAAACCAGCATCCTTTCTGGTGATCGTTGCTTTTACTGTAACCATGCATTCTTTTTTCTCTAACATTGAGCTGTATGTACCTCAGTAAGGATGCAAAAAGGGTCTTCCTCATGTCTGCTGCCACTCTCTCCCCCACCCTTGAAAGCAGGATGATGTAGCCACTCGTCAGCAGGCCCTGCATAAAGGAGGTGATTGATTTTTTCAGAATGAACGTAAGTGGAAAAGAACACGCAAATATGTTAGGGTAAGCCACAATTGATGGGGCAGAATTATTTGAAGAAAATGCATTAATCACAGTTACACTTTAAAATGTAATATATAAGACAGCACACCAGATTAGCCCAGTGGTTCTCAAACTTTCTCTGTCATGACTCCCTTTCAAAAGTCAAACAAAGTCATGTTTTTTTATATTTCTCTTCATAAAATCATGTTATTAAACTTAGCTCCACTCAGTGTTTTTCCCCATGTCATCTGCGCCCACCCTGCAGTGGTTCTATGTCCCCCCCAAGTTTGAAAACCACTGGATTAGCCCAAGACTCCTTGTGGAATTAGAACACCTGACCGAGCAATCACAGTTATATCTTAAGTTTATCTCCATTTAACAGCAGAAAAAAATGGCAGAAAATAATACAGTACAGAAATACTGACTTGTGTACTTACTTGAATACCATACAGTCCAAGTAATTTCAGTGCAGGACCTCTAATTTCATGGACATAATTCCTAGTATGTTCTCTCAGGTAACGTGCCACAACATTCACCAGATCTCCAAGCAATAAGGGAATTTGAATATTTAAGATAGCTGCACCAAAAGCAAGCTGAAAAGAAAAGTATGCAATTTAGCAAACGTGACAATGTCACTATCTTACGCATGTCACATTATAGTTTACTTTAGAAGCACTGACATTACATTCAAGTAAACTGATTCAAGCTTACCACAACAGCACCAATGAGAGCAAACAGTTGTGGTTTGACAAATTCCCAGAGGATATGCCATTTGAACTCAGGTACAGGGTTTTTGGCCACAACTTCCACCAGAGTATTGTTATTCACATCTGCCTCGCAGTAAGCTACATGGCAAAACAGTCGTGCAGAGACAGAGAGGACTGCTGGTCCCAGCATGAACTTCAGAGCCACTCGCGGGGGTATGGGTGTTCGGGTGGTGGACTGGCGGACAGCTCTCTGCGTGAGGCTCCATATACGACTGACAGCACTTCGAGGCTGCTGTAAGGAGCTGTATGCATTAGTTCCTGGAGATGTATACCACCTGGATATGAAAAGGAATATCAATGTAATAAATATTATCATCTAAGTATTACAAAGTGCATGTAACAAATGCTATATGTTTTAGACAAGAGTTTAGACTGATCTGAATTAGAGCTGCAACTAGTATTAATCCAATGATTATTTTCAGTTACTTGTCATTATTAATCTTTTCTCCATCTTACATTGGAATCGCGTCACTGGCAGCATGAACAGAAGAAATGATTACAGTGACCACTCTCTCACTATGGGTATGTGAGTAGTCTAAGTAAGTAGTATAATCCTTAAAATTGCTTGTTTTGTCCAAAAACAAAAGTTACAGAAGCTAGAGCCGTTTGATTTTAACAATTAATTGATCATCAAAATTCACTAAATGCGCGATGTTTTCTCAGTTTTAACAGGAAGAAACATTATTTGATTTTTAATGTTTAGTTTTCTCTTACAGATCAAAAGACAAATCAGTGTAAGCATGAACACTAAACAAGTACATCCCATTGTATTTATCTATATATATCTGAACACTAGGAAATCAGCTCAAGATGTACTATCCAGAAAATACAAGTAGGCCACGCTTGTCAGTGTTGATTAACTAACTTATGCCTTATAGTAGATTTAGCTAAACTAGGTACTGGTCACATTACCCTACCGTGAACGTTTCCATATGTCTGCTGTTTTATTGCATCGCGGGTATAACAATGACCGCACTGGAGCAGAGATACTTGCTCTACAACTGAATAACTGAAACATGTTCTAAGCTTATTTCAGTGACAGAAACAAAATATTCGTTAAGCTCTACATTAATCCACAAGCAACCTGCAGGCTGCCATGTTGACTCTGCCCCAGAGTGCATTTCTGTGGCTATAGAGGACAACATTTTTTACTTTGAATAATAACAACAGCGTGACGGTTTATTTAACAACAAACAACAGACTGACAAATTAAAAACAATAACATTTACAACAAAACACGACAGAAATCGGACTTTCTTTGGGTAAAGGCTAAAAAACTACAGTTGATAGCCGGAAATGACGGTGGGTTAAACCAGAGGTGACGTCAATTACGTTTTGTTGACATTTATTTGTGAAAGACAAAAACAGTGGACAGGCACTGGATGGTGTATTTTTGGAAACCGGACCGACGGACCTCGGGACAGACTGGAGACCACCGGATTGTGATTAATACATATCTGCGTGTATTAGACCAGCTCTGGTCAAGATGTGACGCCAAGCAAGGACGAAAGAAGATCTAGATCAGCAGATGGACGAACCAAGTCGGGAACAAAACAAACCGTGTCACCCAGACTACAGTAACGTTAGAGGCTGAATCATTCACATGCTAACAGCCACCTGAGAGCTGAGTTAGGTTTGAATTTTATAGTAAGGTAGCTAACGGTCATTAGTTGATCTGTCGAAGATTCTTGTACTTATCTCTTATCCGCCTCCCAGTTTATTATACATGTTACAATGGTAGTGTAGGCTTACACAAGCGTTGTCCGTTAGACTAGCAAGTTAGCAAGCTAACGTTAGCTGTTGCTAACGTTACCCTTATTTGAACTGCTGAGAAGCTAACTAGCTACAGAATGTACTGAGGTTGCGAGACTGCATTCTTTTCATACAGTGTTTACTACAAGTAGCTCGTCAGTTCGGAGTGACCTTAAGAATGTGAAGCACAATGGCCAACTTTGAAGCTTACCAGGAGTATCAGAGAATTGAGGACTTCGAGGAGGACTCGCCACCAGGGGAGGAGGATTTACTGGTGCACGTGCCTGAAGGCCTGAAAGGTAAACATGTTATTACGACTAAAGTATATTATTTTCTAACTGCACATGGAAAATATTGCTCCTTTTAATAAATAGGTTGAAAAAAATGATGCGACTGGGTCAAAATGCTTTGGGTCTTTGTAATGCTTTCATTTATTTTACAGACTCCTGGCACCATATCAAGAACCTGGATAACTTCTTCACAAGAATATCCTTTTAGATAACCGTGCAGTTAAATAGCAGGTCTTCCAAAGTGTACTCTCATTGCATGTGTCAGTGGCATTACACCATCCTGACGCAGACTCATTTAGATGTTTGTCTGTAGTCAGATTTAGAATCTGTTGAATTTCACAATGTTTACTTGTTGACTGCTATATACTTTTACAGTGTTACTACAGTCATCAATTTGAAAGGGCATTTTCAAGGTAATCTTGAGTGTGTTCCTTGATATATTTGTGATATATTGTGTAGTTCTGAAGATTGTTTGTGCTCTATCAATGTACTTTCAGTGACTGTAGTATAAGGTCAGGTTAAGTGTTTTCAATGTTGTGTTGTCAGATTTTCCTTAACCATCCCTCCCACATCTATCATTTTCATCAAAAGAATGGCTTTGCTTGTATGATGTTGTCGGAGTTCTTTGAACTTGTGTAAGTATCGTATAGTGCAATATACTGATTTGAGACGCTTAGAATGCTCCATGAGATATAGTAATTAAAAGCGTTAGGTTGAGTTTGCAGTTCCAACAGGACGCTTGATTTAAGTAAAACTTGGGCCTCGTTTATGTCACTGGTTCGTTTTCATGTTGTTATGACAGTCGACTGTGCCTCAGGCTTGAGCGTGAACAAGTCCAGCCAGATATTTTCAACAGCAGCTGTACTTGTGGAGAATCCCATGTGAAAAAAAATCCACCTCACTAAACACTGACACTGTGATGATTGCTTTTTTACTATTTATTTTGTTACTCTTTTTATTGTCATTACTTATTTAGTTTTCCCAGCATTCCTCCTGGTTGAACTTATTCTGTTAGCCTCAGTCACATCAGCATTCCAGTGTGTCAGTTCAACATATTGTTTATTTTTCAGTCCTGCTTCTACTGTGCTAGCAGGCCATCTGTGTTACTGTGAATCTGGCCACAGTCGCCATATTAACGTGGAGCCATTTAACCATTATCTGGAGAAAACAAACCAGTCAACAAGGGAACTGCAATTGATCTGTCCTAACCGCACTATTCTACATTTATCACTCCACAGTAAATGCTGAGTGCACTGTCCTGCGGCTTGATGGTTAGAAATTAAATATAGTCACTTATCTTAGAACTGTATATCAATATTTTTCTATTTTGTCATTGTTATTAGTTTTTATTTGTGTGTTTTACTGTCAGTAAGAATGATGCCTAATGTCTTTTTTTTTTTCATCTCATCCAAACAGTCAGTTATTGTTTGTTGTCACATTCACAACGTTCCTTGTCAACTGTGTGGAGTATGATGTCCTGTTTGCCAATCGAGCGGTCAACCACACTGGGCCAGGCCAGAACCCCTTGGACAGAAACAAAGTCACTCTTCCAGATGCCATCCTACCCAGCCAGGAGTGTACTCAAAGGTAATCTTATTTAATACAGTGTTATGGAGAGCTTTAGTGTTTTTCCTATGGGGGAGAAATGAGTGGAAGAGTCGAGGTGAATTCATCAAAAAAGGCTATGCAGTCACATAAAGTGATGGGCCTGTCCTGTCATTCCAGCCCGTTTGATCAGATACATTGTTCTCAAGCAGACATGGTCTCTGATATTATCAGAGCACTTTCAGAGACAGGCCTTCAGAGGGATTTAATTGCTTTGGCTTAATTCAGTTGTAATAAGGCTTTCAGACTTAATTTCTTTTTGTATTGTGTCAAATTTGGCTTCAGACTAAAAGATACACTCACATTAACAGGGAAGGCATATGGACCAGTAGCATATTTAGCTGTACCCTGTGGGTTTCTTATTTACCCAAGAAAATCATGAGAACTCTTGAATTTGTAATGGTAGCCAAGGACTCTTCAAGCTCTTTTGTTAACTATCACCACTCTAAGCAGTGATGACAAGAAACAGGCTTTTAATGTTAATGGCCCTTCATGACCAGGAACACTCACCTATAACTGATTGTTCCTGGAGCTAAGCATCCGTTGCTTGTTTTATGTTGTCCCAAAAGAAGCAACTTTAACACACATCCAAAATATGACCTCAGTGTTGTCTTTGTGCCTTATCCTTTTGACAACATTTGCCAAGTTAAAGTAAAACTGTTCCATGAAAAAGCATATAGTTTAATCAGATTGATATAGTTATTTTTATGTTTAAAATACAATGCATATCTTGTTCTAGGAAATTTCTTTCTTTCTCAGCTTTGTTGTTTATTTCAACTTGAGATTGGTAGCTGCGAGAAGCAACCTTCCTCCAGCCGATGGTTACTTGGAAGCCGGTGTTTGTGTGCTGTGTTCAGGCTGTCTTTAGGGAACACGCCAATGTAATTGATAGCTTCAGCAAGTAAAACTGGCCATCCAAAATCCTGACAACTCGGCTGGGCCAACAAGCTGACAACCACATGACGCCTCACTAGCTGACTGCAAGGGACAGTTTCCCTCCCCCCATGTTGTTATATTTTTCTCCCTAAGTTGTAGCCTAGCCTCTGCTTGTTTTCTAACAGTCTAACAGGCCTGTCATCAATTTGTTCCTGATTTTAACGGTGGCTCAATAGTCATTTATATCAAAGTCAATGACGTTCAACCACTTGGAATTCTAATTTGGGAACATCTTGTCTCGCAGTTTGTAGCCTCTCTGTCGTCCCCATGGCCACTCTCTAATTTCTCTGTTAAACCAGATGCTTGTCCTAAAAACATTATAATATTTTGTTTATTATATCTGAAAGTGATCAAATATAAAATGATGTAAAGGGGCAGCAACAATTGCACAGAGGTTAGCTAATGTATGTTTATAAGTATGGCTAATGTAATTTCCACTGTGTTCTGTGTTATGATTTGTTGGCCTTATACTCGGAAGATTCCTTAATTTTAGAATGGCTGCTTCACCCACAATCCGTAAACATGAGTTTAGTGTCGGTTTAGTTTTAACATACGCTAAAAGAGTCCATTTACAATGTCATAAGAGGAGAGGGGGTGCCATATGTGTGTCTCTGAATACACACTATAGATGTTTGTCATTTTACAGAAATTCAGAATCCCAGATTTTGAATTAGCTTCCCTATACCCACTTTCTTATTTGATTTAGGCTTGTTTGGTTTGCGATCTCTCAATCCACTTCCAAAAATTGCTTGATCATTGTAGCTCTTTCATTAAATGTCCTTGTTTGAATACAGCTATAACTTACATTTACATAGTTGCCATTACTTTAACAGATACATAAAGCCAGCCATGTCTGAAAAGGACTTTTGTTTTTATTCAGGATTCAAGAGAATAGCTGGATTATATTCCTTCTCATCATGGCAGCCATCTTCTGGATCTATCGACTTGTTAAAGTCTTCTGCAATGTTCTGAGCTACTGGGAGATCAGGCAGTTCTACATCAAAGCACTGAAGATCAAAATGGTAAGTCCTTCGCCTGGAGACCTTAGCTGTACATGCTACGGTAAAAAGGCCATCCAAATCAATCTTATGGCAAATGTCTTGTGCTTATGATCATAAAACGATAACATGAATATAACCCCGGTCAAAATGATGAGTTGTGTTATCATGCAGTTGCTCTGTATGTAGTATTAGTCAGTTAACGTTGTGCTCCTTGCCCCCTTGTCCCAGGATGATCTATGCAATTTCACATGGCAGGAAGTTCAGGACCGGCTCATCAGCCTGCAGCGAGAGCAGCAAATGTGCATACACAAGAAAGAGCTAACAGAACTTGACATCTATCACCGCATCCTGCGATTCAAGAACTACATGGTGGCCATGATAAACAAGTCCCTGCTGCCAGTGCAGCTGCAGCTCCCCCTGCTGGGCAATGTGGTGTTCCTCACCCAGGGCCTCAAGTACAACTTTGAGCTCATCCTCTTCTGGGGTCCTGGCTCTCTGTTTCAAAATAAGTGGAACCTGCACCCCAAGTACAAGCGGAGTGGGAACCGCCTTGAGCTCGCCCAGCAGCTTAGTAGAGTCATTCTGCTGATGGGTTTGGCCAACTTGCTGCTATGTCCCTTCATCCTGGTGTGGCAGGTGCTGTACGCTTTCTTCAGCTACACCGAAGTGATCCGCAGAGAACCCGGAAGCCTGGGTGCACGACGCTGGTCCCTGTACGGTCGTTTGTACCTGCGCCACTTCAATGAGCTTAACCACGAGCTGCACGGACGCTTAGGTCGTGGCTACAAACCCACTTCCAAATACATGAACTCCTTTACGTCACCATTGCTGACTGTGCTGGCTAAGAACATTGCCTTCTTCTCAGGCTCAGTGTTGGCTGTGCTTATTGCACTGACTGTCTATGATGAGGATGTTCTGACAGTGCAGCACATTCTGACCGCTATCACTGTGCTGGGGCTGGTTATTACTATCACCAGGTGAGTGTTCAGAGCCAGCCCTTTTCCCTGGGGGTACTCCAGGATCACTATCAGTAGGTGTTAAACTTAAGGAGGTTCTCTGTACTTTTTAATTGTTACTCTTGCTGTTTATAGTATGTTATGCAGAAAACCGTAAACTAAATATGATTTGCAAAAGTTTTTATTTTCTTAATTAAATAATTGATTTAGTTGTACTTCTTTAGTGTGCAGATTTTTTTTTTTTTTTTTTTCAATTTATGGGGGTATGTGAATTTTATGAATATTTTAAGGGCATCCTTGTCCCCTAATCAGTCAGACTAAATGTGCAGCTATAGTAGTAATGTTGAGAAATGCACAGACTTGGTACCTTTCCTACACCAGGTCCTTCATCCCAGATGAGCATATGGTGTGGTGTCCAGAGCAGCTGCTGCAGTGCATGCTGGCACACATTCACTACATGCCAGACCACTGGAGGGGCAATGCTAACAAGAGCGAGACCCGTGACGAGGTGGCGCAGCTGTTCCAGTACAAAGCGGTGAGGAATGGAGACACTCGGTGGATAGGAACACATTTGTCACAGTCAAACTAAAGTTATGGATGAGTTTTTGTTGTGATAGATGACGTTTTTGATGTAGCACCCGGTCAATGATGTAACAAATCACTGAATTTATTGAGGCATTTTTGGGAATGTTAATCTCCATTTGCCGATGTGTAGAATATGAATATATTTAGAATTTGAGAATCAGTGTTGTCTCTGTCCTAATCAGGTGTTCATCTTAGAGGAGTTGCTCAGTCCTATTGTCACGCCCTTCATTCTCATCTTCCTCCTGAGGAATAAGTCTCTAGAGATCATTGACTTCTTCAGGAACTTCACTGTGGAGGTGGTTGGAGTTGGGGACATCTGTTCCTTCGCACAGATGGACATCAGACGGCATGGAAACCCAACAGTACGATTTATTCCTTCTGTTACGTAGGATTCAAGCCAGTTCATTAGCTTTTGTCAAACTGGAGAGGATGACTCAATTGGCACAGGACTTGGTGGTTATTTAATGTAATGTTGTGATTGATATATCCCTTTAAATGTTTTTGCAGTGGATGTCAGAGGGCCAGACAGAGGCTTCCATTTACCAACAGGCCGAAAATGGCAAGACAGAGTTGTCTCTTATGCATTTCACCATTAAGAACCCACACTGGCAGCCGCCTCAGGAGAGTTCGGTGTTTATCAGCCATCTAAAGGAAAAGGTGCAACACGATGCACAGGGCGGCCCATCCACCCAGCTGCTGCTCTCTGAGGCGCCTCTCTGCACGTCACTGCAGTCAAACGAGTCAGGCACTGGGGTAAGAAACCCTAAGGGACCATGTTGATCACACAAATACCATGTACCACACATTTCCATTCCAATCTAATGTTACTTACTCAGTGCTCTGTACTGATGTTGTTGTTTCCAGCCTGAAAATCTGTTGGCCAGTGTCTTGGCCCACCCCATTCTAACTGCGTCAGGACTACAAGGGCGAGACCGTCGCTTCATCCCACCAAGCACCGCCGCTTCTGCTGCTGCCAGTGTCCTGGCCTCCTTGTCCACCTCCCAGCTTGCACATCCCAGCCGCGGCCGCTCACATGGCCTCCTGCCCTCATCCGTCCACCCCGAGAGCACCATGTACCGCAGCGATCGCACCGTCATTGACAGGTAGTTGTCACACAAGACATTTTTTTTACTGCATTACTTACCTTCTTCAGCTATGTGAAATTCATAAATAAATGCAAATGCTCCCTTTCTAACCTTGGGTTACATGTTATTTTTTCAGTATGTCTAACAGCGGCTCTCACATCCGGAGCAATACACTGCACACAGAGTTTGCCTCAGCGGAAATGAGCCTCCATGCCATCTACCTGCATGAGGTATTTCCTAACTATGAACTGTAACCTCCAGACAGTTACAGTTGACAATTTTCAGTATCTCTCTCTTGTCGACCACTCCAATGTTCTGCTGTACGCTAAAAACTGCTTGTCTCTCCAGCTCCACCAGCAGAGCTCCCACCCACAGAGAACTTCGGGGCAGTGGCAGAACCCAGTGCCAATGAGAGATCTGCACACAAACGCTGGTAAATGAAAGCATTGATTTTGAGGAACCTTGCGGCCTCATTATAGCTGAAAAGAAATTATGTTACTGTCAGCATGTAGTTCTGTTGTGACGATTTATGACCCGCAATTATAAATATGTCTGATATTAAGATTGAATTAAATGACTCTATATAATGCAAAAAAGATAGCTGGATGGTTATGACCTTGATCTGCCGCACTTAACTACACACTCTTATCAGATCAACAACTAGAAAATTGATCAGAGCCTTAAAGGACTTTAGATACATATACGCTGTACACAGGACATGGAGCAGTATGTAAATTTGTGCCTTTGTTAACATATTACAAAAATCTCCATAAAAGGTGTAAACCACTGATCATTAAACCTGCAGTGTTTATATTCAGAGGCAGGATAAGATTTAAACAGACTATGCCAAAGAAAGACCGTGACCCTGTATCAACACTCTTATCAGGTTTCCAGGCACATAGTGGCCTTGGTACCAGTATTTCCATGCCCACTCCTGTCCATCTTGGGGGCTGGCAAGAGGAGGAGGAGGAGGAAGAGGGGGATGAAGATGATCAGGAGATTAACAGTGGATCTACTCCAAAACAGGGCACTGGGAGTAGTTGTTGAAGTGCCTTATGTCATAAGGTATATGCTCTCTTTTAAACTCTGTAATAAGACACTTGTCTACGATCTATGCTTTGTGGTTCTGTATCCTGTGACATACTTGTTCGTTGAACCTAACAACAAATGGCCTTTTATCCTACAAGGGATACATCGGCGTGATAATTTCTTCTCTTTCTCCCTATTTTTTTTTTTTTTTTTAGTGTTTACATTTTACTTTCTTCTATGAACATTGTGGCCTTAGATGATCTTCATGGAGAATTTAGCATGGACCTTTTTAAAACACCATTCAGCGTTTATTGTAGGAGAGGCTCATTGAGTAACCACTGTCTCCGCACCTCCACGCGTCATCCTGTCACACCAGGCAGACTATGGCATCAGGGAAACCATATGTCTTCCGTCCGTTTCAACGTGATTTTGTCATAAACTTGTACGGACAAACTGCGTTTAAAGTGAGAGAGACAATATAGTGTGTTCATAGGATCACTGTGTGATGGTGGGTTTGGCCAATTTTATTGTGGAATGCAAAATGCTCGTCGCGACTTTTTGCATAGCTTGTGTGCACAATTCATGTATTTGTGCATCACAAAGTTTAACAGCATGAGTCTAATTGAAGTTTGTCACAGAGTGGTGTCTTGATATGTGCTACAAAGGCTGCAAGCTGTATCGTAGCTGTCTGAACAATTTTGATCACCTGAACAAACACATTCAGTATTTCAAGTTGTGCTGGTACCCTGGTGATTTGTATATACACTTTTGCGTCTTACTTATCCTTTTAATGTCCTCATTTTTACAACCAGATGTAATCCTTGACAAAGATACCAAGTATTGATATGATAAAGAGCTGACTGTACAGTAGCTGTACCACTAAAACACCATGTGTCCTAAAAGCCCTACTGGGTTAGACAAAACATGTCTTTAAACTAGACAGACACATGGTCGATGGTGCCGTCTGTGTTTAGTGGTCCTAAATACAGATTCTATTCAGTATTACTATTTCCACAGCATGTATCAAGACATTACTATTTCTCAAAAACAGAGATGAAATCAAGGGTCCCAGATACACTTGGCGTCAAAATCTGATGCAGATACAAGATGTCTTTTAAGTAGATTTAAGCTAGACACAAAGTCAGCTTTATGCCTTAACACCCATATAAAAACACAAGTATTTAAATCCTAGTTTTCCGTATTACCTCAGTGGTGGTGAAGAAAAACTAATACTCCATAATACCTCTGCAGTGTATTTACTCTTGTAAAATATATATAGTACACAAAGGTATATTTGCAGTGTACATATGCATCTTTTAACTGCATTTTGATTTTAATGGCAGGTGTAAATGGAATCTGTTTCATTTTCTGTTCCTATTTCTTGTCTAGCAGATGTTTTGAATCAAGCATTGATGTCCCAGAAATGGTGGGGATTAAACATTTTTTTGGGGTGACATTACAAATCTTTGTTGTGCACATTAACATTGTGTTTGTGTCCTTTACCCAAAATGCTCACATAAGAATGGAACATCATTGTAAGGGCTGTTTTAAGAGTGTGCACTGTGGACTGAAGATTTTAGGACAGCAGATCCTCTCAGTGTTTGCTTCGTCCTTCCAAAGTAAAGAAAAAAGCCTTTCCACAGTCAGCATCATTTAGCTTTAGGTTTACTTATTGGATGGCCTTTTTACCGTAGCAAATATTTAATAGATTTATTTATTTGAAAAACATGTTTAGATAGTTCTGTCAAATCACTTGATTTCACAAAAGCTTATATTCTTATTATATTATATCCCCCCCCCCCCCCCCCCCCCCAAAAAAAAATAGTTAAAAAAGTACTTTTTGAATTTCAAATTAATATAAAAAGGCTTTATTAATGCAAAGACAACATGGCCAGCTGCATGATTTTGAATGTAATTTCCACGTAATATAAACCGGGACTAAATCTGATAGTTGATGCAGTGCGCAAAATATCTTTCTACCCATTTTTTATTACATCCTACACAGATCACAGTAATATTGATCTCATTCTCTTCGACTGCAAGACTTTAGAGGCTATGTGTCTTTGCCCTCTCGTGGGTTTCGAACTATTACACTTTCTTTGTGAGTGTGTCTGTGGGATGAAAATGTTTTGACACCTGCATCGTTATGCTAACATGAACTCTGAATTTTGCACTGACTGAAAATAAAAACATTTTTAACCAATGTGTGCATAGACAGTACTTGCAACAGTTACGTTTTAGAAAAGGCAGGTCTCAAAAGGGACACTGAGTCAGTGTCCACGTTGAATGACCTCTTCTCATTGTTTATAGATAAGCAAAGCATCAGCACGTATTGTATCGTCATTGCCCACAGCAGACCACCCGGAAGCACTGTGGCCAATCATATAAGATCCTTCTTACCTCTCCTTAGTAAAGATTCACCCTGTAGGGGATGATGTGTGTTTCTGTTGCATTGTTAAATATGCTCACATGGGTATTGTGGTCACTGTCTATTTGTGCAGTGAGTTTATTATTGTAGAGACACTGGAGCTCAGCTTTGTGCACAGAGTTGGTTTCTTTTCACGGTCTCCACATTTACACCTCACTGTTACGTTTGTGTTTTTATTTTAAGCAGTGCCTTAGTATTGCTCTTCATAGAATCCAGTTTCACATTTAGCACGTACTATGTACAGTATTTCTTTTGGTAAATCATTGTGTATAGCATCAAGTATGCTATACACAGTGGTGAAGTTGTGGATGTGTCGTTGCGTCTGACAGCGCACTACTTCTGATCATGGTGTCTAAATCTGCACTTTCCTCTGTATCCTAAAGAAGCAGGAGCTTGTCTTGTTAATTGGCGGCATCATCATGGCCAACCTTCTCGTCATGCTATGGTTTCTTACCCACTACACACCAGTCTAAGAATCACAGTGACTGGAACAAGGTGCTAAGTTTTCATCCTGAAATGTTGAATATGTTTTGAGACATGTTTGTTTTGTTACATAGGTTTGTCTGTTTTGTTCTATAAATTAAGAAACACTAGCTGAAAAGTGAAACATGCCAAAAGAACTTGTTTTCGGCACAGCTTTACAATACATGTGTTGTTTTCTGTGAGTGGGTAGAGAGGCAAATAAATCTTATTTTGAGTGTATTTAATCATATCGTGTGGTTGATTGTGATGTTTATTTGAAATAAAAATATATTTTAATTTTGTGAGACATTTTCTCTACAAGTCTTGTCTGACACTGATGTATTAGTGTGGCTGCTTTTGTCTTTCTGAACTGAAAAGGTGGCCTTTACTATTACAGCATGGTGTTTATTCAGCATGGCTCGATGTCTTGTCAGTCCAACATTTTGGTCCAGAGTGATGTGGACTGCTGCTGGAATGATTGCCATGACATTTTGTATAGACATTTATGGTCTTTCATTCATGAATGATGAGATTTGAAATCCTGTGGCTTTTCATCTAACATCCAGTATCTGTTAACATGCCAGTGAGATGCCATTACTATGTTAACTTGCCAACTATACTTCTAACCAGTGTTAGTTAACATGCAGCAAGTGCATCTGAGCCTGACAAGCTGAGTCAGAGATGTCCTAAAATGGTCCCTGTACAGAGGACACCGACCTCTGTAAAGTGACTCAATAAACCCAAGGATACTTAAAGCTCCTTTGTGTGGGATATGAAAATGTCTGACTTTGGTGACACCTAGTGGTAGTGTCAAAAAAGGTAGACAGCAATGCAAGGTGCAATGAAGGTGTAACAGACAATGTAACAGTACTGACAAAACAAAAAAAAATTTTACCTTCAAAATAATTATGAGGAACATCTAAAGGAGATTTACAATCACATTTCATATTATGTACATCTGATGTATATGTGTCTAATCAATCATCAATCTAAAAAATCATCAGCAAGCTTTGGGCTTTTGAACCACATCGCCTTCCCAGAGAGTAAATAAGAGCTCACTGGCACAAATATTCAAGAAGGCAGATGACTTTGTTTAATGATGCACACAGGCTTGATACAGATCTCTATATCCAAAGAAGGTTAAAGTCAAAGTCGTTATGGTCGTTAGAACGTTAACCTTCTCTGGATATGACCTGGATGACTGAGAACCTTCACAGACATCCTGTTTAAGGCCATGCCTGAGTTTGTGCTGTGTGTCTCCCTTTAGCCTCCCAGCTCACTCAGTCACTGTCTCTTTGCAGATACTATAATCAGTTCATTCCTCTGACAGTTTAGATCCACCTCTCCTGTGCAAACCATAATAAACACACACTGGCTGAATTTATACCCTGTTTTTTAAACTTTGGCATGAACATCAAGTACAATGACATTGGCTTTGTACTTGCTTAGAATGCTTTTAATAAGAGTTCATTGGTTGTGCAAGACAAGTGTAACGAGGTATAGGGGAACTTTCTGTTATGTGCATGAGGTTCAATGGTGGGTTTGTGCCCCCATTTTAATATTTACATCACTTTTGTATATCAGTTAGATGTTTTTGTTTTGTTTTGTTTTGTGGGTTTTAGAGTAGTTAGGCTGACTTTTGGTTCACGGTTCTCTGCGGTGGCACCTCTTTGACCTGTGTTTTATCTGTTGTCCTATTAGGAACCCTGTCAATACTGTAAACACTTTCCACACTGTAATTAAACACCACATGCCTATTTTGACACACTATTTTTTGTCTCATCTGTTTTTTTTTATCTAGTTGGTTGTTGTCATTATTTAAGTCCCCATAGATCATTTGAGGGACATTTGTCTCCCTTGTCATCTGCTGTATAAATGTTCTTTTGAGGTAACACCCATGTGTTTCGACTGTGAACATGATACAACCATGACCTTATTCTTGAAATGGCTAAAAGGTCAGGTGGAAGGCCATGTAGGTCAGATATTGGAGAGTATACATCGCAACTATTTTGTGAAAATTGTCTCATCACAAAGACATGTTTTACTTGGGAATTGATCCCACTCTATGGTTGGGTTTATATTTATACACACACACACACACTGTATAGCCAGGTGCTATGTGCCTGTCTGCCCTCTGCTGTATTGTGCTGGAGCACAGTGACGTTTGGACAATTACGAGATGATGATGAAGTACCATCCATGATGTGATATGATGCAGTGATTGGATGTCAAGAAATGGTGACTACAGGATGAGAAATGGCAGGGGAGAAGAACAATTGGAGGTATGTTAAAATTTTAGTTTATATAAAAGATTGTTTTATTTTCAAGAAATATTCTAATCAGCGATCAAAAAAGGTTTTATGAAAATGGAGTTATGTATCAATCTCTTGTCCATTTTTCTTTTTTAATCAGTATACTTTCAGGAGTATGGAATCCAAACACAGTAGCCAGAACAGGATGAAGCAGAGGCAAGCAGCAACAGTGGATTACCGTCTGCTAGAGTTTCGGGGAGTTTAAATCAGGGTCCAGGCGACCTGCTGCTGTCAGTCATTGGCACTGGGGGAAAGCCCACTTTGGAAGACCAAGAAAATACCATGGGAGCCAAAGAATAGGGGAGGAAGGGGTAAGACTTGCTTGTCTTTGTAGACATTATAAGCATTAGATTTAAGAAATACAATTATTTCTCTAAATCTGGGATAAAATAGAGCCTCATAGAAAGTGGCACACAATTGCTATGTCATGCTGACTGATTGCTAAGTGTTTTCATCACTGTATTTTAGGCTTTTGTACAATATGAAGTCAGAACTTAAGTATGGACCTGATCAGCTGGGTAAAGCAGCTGTCACTGTGGTGATTTTGGGATACAATGTGCCACAAGCTCCAGGGCAGATTCATCCAATCTCTCAGTTTACCCCAATCACGTTTCCATTCAGTCAAAATATAGATATAACACACAATGCGGACATACACGTGGATAACAGGAATGTTCTATTCTTACTTTTAAGATGATGTCCACATGAAACGGAACATCAGAAAATGTGTAGAATGACAGTGAAGAAAGATACTGAGCAGTGAGCCACAGGCTGTGGCCATAGACATGCAAATGATGAAGTCATTGTTTAGAAAATGAAATATGTTTGTTTGCAGTGGTGGACTGTAACTAAGTACACATACTCAAATACTGTACTTAAGTACACTGTTGAGGTACTTTTAACTAACATACTTTATACCGCCACATTTTGGAAGCCAATGTTGTACTTTTTACTCCACTACTTTAATTTGAAAACATTGGTTACTAATTACTTTGCAGATTCAGATTACTAATACAAAATATAAATCAACTAATAAATGATTATGTATTATTATGGATCAAGCTGCCCAGCAGCATATAAAGTACTTGAAATAAGCAACATGATGTGATGCTCACATATTAATGCGTGAGCAGTTGTTTTGTGGTTTTGTCGAGTTGAGTCTACAGTCATCCATAGTCCTGAACTATAGACAAATTTCGGGCTCCACTATGATTCTAGTCGGGTGACTCAAGTTCAGTTACACAAAAAGAGTGATCATTAATTACACATAGGGGGATTAGCCTGCTAATTCCAGTAGACACAGTTTATTTATTGGCCTGAAAGGCTACATCTCACCAACCATTGCTTGAATTTAATGTCACAACCTCCTTTAAAAACCCATCTCTAAGCAATTTATTTAAAAAGGAATACACTCCCAATTTTTGGATGCTATCTAGCTCTTGCTCCTACATAATTTAAACACAGAAAAATAAAGAATTCTTTCTACTTTGTCTTTATGATGTGGAGAAGGCCATGGAACAGTATTTAGACCTTTGTGTGAGGAAATTAAAATTACAGAAAAGCCTATAAATGAAGTATGAAAAAGTAAAGTACAGTATTTTACAGACTTTCTTTATGGGATTTTGGTCTAATTTCTCAGCAACCAGAACATTATTAAGATAAAATGGTAAATTGGTGCACAATTAGGCCTATAGTATGTAGGCCCATTAAATTCTGCTTATGTATGACCTGTTACACATAAAAATGTTGCTACTGAAAGAACCACTGCAGGTGTAAGCCATTTTGGTAGTAAAACTCTTATTATGAGTTGTTAACGACTGAGTTATAGCGTGCAGCCTGCAGCAGTGTGCAGCCCGGCAGAGACCAGCCCAGTCTACCCTCTTTCCCGACCTCACCAACAGGCTATCTCCACAGTAAATGACAAGTCTATTTTGGAAAGGAGGCTGCGCCAAAATAGGCACGTCAGCTATCTGGCATCAGGAGGTACGGGGGAAGAAAGAAAAAAGTGGTCTAGTCAACCGCCCACCGCAGGAGACTGGGGGATGTTCCACCGCCCTGGATTTACAACCATTTCAAGGATATTTGAACACAAAGAAGAAATTTTGGGGGGGATTTGGGATTTCTAAACACAATATCGGAATAGACTTTCATCCGGAAACCCTGACGGTCAACTGACGTTTTAGCCCACATGATTCAGCGGCCGTTTTACCTGAGTAGCTGAAGAATCAAGGTGAAAAAGTAACGTTAGGCAAATAAATGATAATACCATTAATACCAAATGTTACAATAATTATTATACAGAAAATTTGACTTAAGTTATAGCAGTTTTTCCAATGAATTTCAACAGGAATGTGTATGGGTAACTGAACTATAGGCTATAGGCTTCTAAACTTTCACACCTGTAACGGTTAACAGTTGTCGTTGCTGCTTGGAGTTAAAGTGAAGCTAACCTAGCTAACGTCACAACTTCCAGTTTGGCTAACAGTATGTTATTTAATAGCTAATTAGCCTACAAGCTTTATGCTCCAATTTTACAACGTTAATTGAAGTCCAGCAGACGTTTTAGTTAGCGTATAGAAAACGGTCACTGGGAGATATGAAGTTATGTTTCTGAAGTGGGAGCTTTATCAAACAGCTGATGTCCTGTTCGCTTCTACAAATGGCAATGGACAGAGACGGGGTCTGACAGCTGAAGTTATTTTTGGGACAGGCGGTTCAAGCGACAGAGGTGACAAAGCTGGCAAATGTCGCCCTTTCAAAGGCACATATCTGCTCTGTTTGACCTTGTTACAGGGGAATTCAGGTGTTGTTGTGTAATTAATCTACCTTCCTACTGCATAGACTGCATGGCATGAAGTAAAATCTATGTCTGCAGGGCCAGGACAGGAGGGTAGGCTGACTGAGACTTACTGTAAGTGCCAGCCATAAATATTCTGATCTGAACTGTGAATTTGTGGCTATTTTCATAGCATAACATATTTATAGAATGCACTCAACAAACTGCCACAACGCACAGTGGTTTGGGTGCATTTTACAGGGGTCCTTAGCAATTTAATGTGTGGTCAGAAAGTAAAGTAAAACCTTTTTTTATTAATTTGTTAAAATGAGTGTCACAAACTTTGTATGAACATAAAAAATGTGTAGTCTAATTTTTATTTTTATTTATTTATTTATTTATTTTTTTACAGTTTATTGTTGTTATTGTTTTCCTAAACATTTATTAAATTAAATGATAAAACTGCATTTTTATCATTTAATTATAATTGTACCTGATTAGTAACTAAAAAATGATGTTGGTGTTTTGTAGCTAAGAGCAAACCATATCAAACTACTACCTGCAGTTTTGCCAGCTATGAAAATTAGTAGAAGCAGTTAAACAACTGTGATACATCCTGTATAGTATTGCATATTATTTTCTTGCGAACCCTTGACTGATAGTGTATTTTAATATTCACATTTGGTCTTTGATTACAGGAACAAACAATGGATCAAAACTTATTTGGAGGAGTCCCCAGGTTTCTCACCCGCCCAAAGGCATTCTCGGTGTGTGTAGGCAAGGATGCGACACTGAGCTGCACCATCGTCGGCAGCCCGACCCCACGGATCACCTGGGAAAAGGACAAGCTGAATCTGACATCTGGGGGGCGCTTCAAGACAGTGGAGGATGGGAATGTGTACCGCCTAACCATTTATGACTTAACCCTGGAAGACAGTGGCCAGTACATGTGCCGGGCCAAAAACAGCGTTGGGGAAGCTTATGCTGCTGTAACCCTGAAAGTGGCCCTGCCAACAGAAATGGCTCAGAGGGCGCCTGTTTTCATGGTTAAGCCTACCTCTGCACGTGTAGGTTTGGGAGGCGATGTTGTTTTCCACTGCCGGGTTGCAGCTTACCCTGAAACCAACTTTGATTGGGAGAAAGACGGGCGCTACTTGGGGGAGACTAACCGTATCAAGATTGTTTCCAACAGTGACAGCAGCACCTTAAAGATCCAAAGTGTACGTAACCTAGACAGCGGCACCTACACCTGCAGGGCCCAGAACGCTGTTGGCCGATCACACGCTGCAGCAGCTCTCGTTGTGGATGCCCAGGATTCCCACCACCTGGTTGCAGACAAGCACACCTCCCTCCTCTCTCACCTACAGAAGCGCAAAGAGGAAATGAAGAAGGATATCGCTATCTATCGCACTGAAGAAAGCAACTCCTCTGTTTCTTCCTCCTCCACAGTCAACATCAGAGATGGTTTGAGTTCTCTGAGTCTGGAACATGAGCTGAGGGCATCTGTGCTGGCAAAGCTGCCCAAAGGTGTGTTCACCCGCACCTGCACAGTGACTGAAGGCAAACATGCCAAACTCAGCTGCTTTGTGACGGGTCACCCTAAACCCCACATTATCTGGAGGAAGGATGGAACAAACATCAGCGAGGGCCGCAGGCATGTCATTTATGAGGACCAAGCTGAGAACTTCATCCTCAAGATCCTGTACTGCAAGCAGAGTGATAATGGTCTCTACACCTGTAATGCCACCAATATGGCTGGGCAGACTTACAGCGCTGTGTTGGTAACAGTCAAAGGTAAGAAAAAGCTACATTCATCACAGTGATGCATTTTCTGTTCACATTTAAGAGAATCCTCTACAATAAGCTATTATTAGAGGCAAGTTCTGGATTATATCACGTGTCAGCACGTATAACATCATAAAGAATGTCACTCTAGACCATCATTTATAGCATTTTCCCCATAATATTAAAAAATTCCATGATCTTTCTCTTAATACTTCCCGTCCTCTCTACCATGACTGTGGCACCCAGCCCTAAGATCCCAAGCCAGTTGGTTTCCACTGAAGACATAAATCTTTGTTTAATTAGATGATAAACTCCTTGAAATGCACCATATCATTTTCAAGGGCGTCCTCAGGCACAAAACATAAAAAACCGACAAAAAAATCAACATAGTTATTACTAACATCAACAAGGACATATGTAAGGGGCTCTTCTACCATCCCAAACCACACTTACTACAAAAAATGGCTTATAAATATACTGTAGTAATTTAAAAGCTGGGCACTGTAATTTTAAGCAAACATTACTCAAAAAGGAATTTATTGGTTGGGACTATTTTGAGCTGCAAATTAATACACATTTGGTTTTGTAGTAAGTATTTATGACAGCAGGATTGTATGTGTAATTTACTCAACATAAAATACAGTGCCTATGTTAATTACATTGAATGAACAGGTCACCCAGTGCAGAAGAGTGGCTCAAATGTGTTTTTAATAGCGATAAACGTTCAGGTTTATGGCAAAGAGGAATAAGCTGTATGTTCGTTGGATAAACACATTTTTGGCAGCTGCACCAATGTAAGTGTTGTCCAAATCACTATACCAAAGCCTCATTTGAGCCTCTCAAAATGTGAGTGGCTTTTCACAACAAGGTTGAATTCTGGCTCATCCTCTTGAGGAGGGTGTTGTGTTGCATCTATTTTCTGCCAGTGATGAGTAGTTCACAGTTGCTAAGATGGTCACTCACTTACAGGAGCACATTGGCACCACTACTAATGTGACTTCCCTGAGGAATAAAATGTCCCAAGGGACAAAATTACAGGGTTATAGATTTATGTTTGTTGTCTGATGAGGGCTGCATCACTGATGTACCTGTCTGTTGTTGTTGCAAGAAAATGGATAGTTCTGATGTTTGCCTTGCAGTTTGCTAGTTTGCTGGATTTAAAGGGAACATTTGCAATATTCACAATAAATAAAAAAATATTGGTAATGAAAACAACAAATACAGTTCACAACTACTGACACTGAATTGTCTGGACAAAAAAAGTTGGCCAAATATCACCAAAATAGACAACACACTTTGTGTAACATTAAATTTAACAACATTATGTTGGATTATCATACATCACATAGAAATGAAAAGTGGGGTCCTGGCGCAAATACAAGTCGGTCACATTCCTGGGAAGATAAGCTACCAAGCACTTATACATTGTAATACTAAGGAACAAAGTAAATAACTGTTAAGGGTTGTTAAAGTTTAGTATGTAGGCCTACTCTATGTTGTCAACGGCTCTGACTAAATTACAAGTTGAGATTCAGTTTTCAGCCAAACTGTATCTCACCAACTTGTACTCTCTGAAGTGTATGTCCAGTGTTTTTGTGCAACCTCATATTTCTCCAAGTAAAAATAGTCAATTGCCAAGCTGAAAACAGCTCACTTGTCGTTTGGAAGGTACATAACAGGAAACATTGTAAATATTACATTTATTTTAGATACCTTTTAGAGTGATTTACTGAACCCAGTGGACTTCACCCATAACTCAGAGTGGAGTTCCACATGTTTCAACACTTGATTCCTAAAGTTAAAACAGTTGGCTGAGATCCCAAGTTGGTTATGGATATAGTTTGAAACTCTAACCCTCATTTGTGGTTCAAAGCACAGTAGGAAAACCGAGAAGTAGGGGATCCAACAAGTACAAGGTGTTCTCTGCAACATCCATTGAAATAGTGGATCTAGTAAGCACATTGAAACCTTAGTTCACATTAAAGTCATGTAAATTTAAACAGTAAAATCTTTTACAGGGATTGTATATTACAGTATTTGTATATTTTTGCTCATTATCTTTAGAAATAATTATAATTACTAGAATTTCCTAGAGCATGCTGAAAGTTTTTTTGAATGATTTCTTACCTTCCAGGTAATGATTATTTAATTATAATATAATAATAAACTTTTGTTTTTTTATAGAGCATTTATCAAAACAAAGTACAAAGCGCATCACAGAGACACAGAGAAAGATGATACTATCAACCAAGGTATTATAGTTGATTACCAAAATAGCTTTTATTTAATTAAATAAAAAAAAATAAAAAATCTAAACATGAAAATACGTAATGAAAAGAATAATGTCAGTGCTAAGTTTCCTTAAATACACAACATCATAAAGATTTAATGTCCAAAGGGATGGATTATCTCTCAAACAAGTTTGATTTTAACATTGCCCTAGGCTAAACTACACCTAAGTCATGGGGAAATTAATATAGAAAGTTTGGAAAATGGTTGACAGTACATATGCAAAAACCATAAGGTTGTGTAACCTGAAGATTCTGTTATTTCTCATTGTGTCAGAACCTAAGGTGCCATTCAAGAGGAAGCTTCAGGACGTGGAGGTGCAAGAGAAAATGTCAGCCATGCTGATGTGCGAGGTGCCTCTTAGTGCCACCCAGGCCAACTGGTTCATGGAGGAAACACGGCTGGAGCAAAATACCAAATATCGCATGGAGCAGGAAGGCACACTACGTTGTCTCACCATACACAATGTCACCACTAATGACGATGGTGTTTATATCTGCGAGATGAAAGAGGGCAGTCGCACTGTGGCTGAGCTCACTGTCCTGGGTATGGTTGAGTTATTATTTCTTGTTAAATATTATGTGCCATCATTACAGTGCTATTATCAAGAGTAATTGTGAACTGAATGCTTTTTTTAACGTAAAGTCTACTTCCTCTCAAATCCCAGGCAACATTACAAAGAAGCTTCCTCGGAGGACAATAGTTCCTGTCAGTGACACTGTCATCTTTTGCGTGGAGCTGGAGCATCCCTGCCCGGACGCCTACTGGACCCGTAAAGGCGAAAAGCTGAAGGAAGATTCCCGTATTTCCATTGCCTGCACGCTCAGACAGTACACACTCACAATTAGAGATTGCCAGGCAGAAGACTCCGGAGAAGTGGCCTTTGTGGCAGGAGACTGCAAGACTTCCACTCGATTCTCTGTCACTGGTGAGGATGACGCCTAATTCACATTTATTGTATGTTCTGACCTGCTTGTATCATTTTCACAATGGCTTTAATGACAAAAAACAAACTTTACACAGTACTTTTTGGTAATTATCTTAATTGTGTTGCATTATTTTATTATTTTTTGTATTATTTTTATGTTCTCTTGAAGCAAAATATGAAATAGTTAATGGGATGCACAAAATAATTGTAGCAAAATAATATAATGAATCGTATTGTATTATAAATACCCCATGTAAAGCACTTAACTCTGATGTAACTTGTGCAATTACAAACACAACTACAAAGGTTGGTTGCCAAATAGCAACACTTATTAAATGTAATAGAAGAATAAAAATCAGTAATTTCATATACAAGTTGTACAGTGGAGATGGGATCAGCTTTGTTTTCACCTCCAAATAGATGATGAAACAGTGTCATAAAACATAGATTCTCTTCAGGATGCTTATAGTCGTGTTTTGAAATGGATTGGTCTCTAACCATATTCGAACACAGGCTTTTAAACTTAGACTATATGGCTTTGGAGTGCCTTGGGTTTGTCTCCCTTAAATTGTAAAAAAAAAAAGGGTTAAGCTGGACTGGTTTAAAACCTGATCTAAACAATTCATACAACATGTAATTAAGCTAGTAAACAAGATATTATTATAACTGACAAGAATCGTCAGCATCTGTAAATGTAGAAACACTCAACAGAATCACTCAATGCTCCACTGATCTTATAAACAATAGTCACTCTTTCTGCTCTAGCTGCAAGGAAGCATCCTCCCGATCCCCCAGTCGATGCTGTGGTGCAGAACAAGACTGAATCATCCATCACCATTCAGTGGTCTCCTCCTGATAGCGACCGCCCTGTGCCCATCAAGGGCTACATTGTGGAGAAGAGAAAGGTTGGTGCTCAGACATGGCAGAGGTGCAATGCTGGAGAAACCATTGTTTCAACAGAGATCACCATCTGCAACTTCACCGAAGAAGCCAGCTACCAATTCCGTATCTCTGCTATGAATGACTTTGGCCAGAGTCCCTACCTGGAGGTGCCTGGAAGCTTCTACCTAGGTAAGACTGATGTCTCTGTGACATGTGTCAGTCATGGCTATGTGCTGTTGTGTGCATTCAAGTGCTATTTTCTCATGTCTGGTCTCCAGAACCCATTGCTGAAATCAGGAAAGGTCTGATGAACAGCACTGCTATCATTGGTGAGGAGTTCTCTATCTCCGTGGAGCTGTCTGCTGTTTGTTCTGGCTTCTGGTCTCTAAATGGCCGCCTCCTGCGCAGTGGCGCCGACTACCTCATCACCAGGTCCAAGAACACACATACTCTGCTCATCCGTGTCGTGACCATGGAAATGAACGGAACTGAAGTGAAGTTTGTGGGTGGAGGCTCGCAAAGCACTTGCATCCTATCTGTGAAGGGTACGCACGCATAGCCATTTAAAAGAAAATGCTCTATATCATATTAATATATTGTAGTGCATAAGCTTTCTTAGCCTTGTTTTTAATTGAAGGCCATTGTTTTTTTCTGTAATTTTTTGTTCAAAGCAAATCAATAATGCCTTCTTACTCGACAACTGTATTTTTAGTTCCTCCTGTTAGGTTCACTAACAAGTCAGATCTGCTGGAGGTGATCACCTGCAGTGCCCAAGCCACTGCTCAGCTGACTGCTGAGGTGTCGGATTATGATGCACAGGTTTGTGATGGGATCATACATCATTTCCAGCTTTACTTTTATTTTAAATTTTATGTTACTGTTACCCAGAATAGTCTTCAAAGGAGACACTTTTGTATTTGAGTACTCTAACTTGGTAACACTGAAGTAACAGTAGTTCTACTTGACTGGATCAGTCAGCAAGTACTCTTTTAACCCTTGCTTTTACTTCACCATGCCTATTTTGGTAAAACTGTTTACTGTGTTTGTTTCTTTAGGTGGTTTGGATGAGGAATGGGCGGGAGGTGAAAATGGGAAAAAAGTATGAATATGTGATCGTGGACCGCAAGAGGATCCTGATGGTACACAATGTTACAGAGGAAGACGTGGGCATCTACGAGTGTGTTTTAGCTGACGACAGAATGCCCCTGAAGCTCACCCTTAAAGGTACGCTCATCAAAATCATTGCTATGTACAGTTTTACAGTTTGACCTAAACACAGAGCAAAGTCAACAGTCTGTCTAGAATGGAGTGTTTTCTTCTCGGTGCAACACTGATTTCGAAATAGGAACTGGCCTCAGTGTGTGCAACAAGCCAACGTAATGTAGGCAGTTTGTCTCAAACCATGTGGCATACTGAAATGTGATCTGCTCTGATGCCTGCTAGCATTTGCTTATTAGCTGTCAAGTCAAGTGTTACTGTGCTACCCCAACTCATGCTCTTCCTACACATGAGCACTGATGTGCTGTCACATGAAAAGATATAATCAAATATTTACAAAAATGTGAGGGGTGAACTTACTTTTGTGAGATAGTGTACATTTCATATATCAGAAGGATTTTAATTAATGTCTTAAATATTTTACGTGTACTACTCAATAATACTACATCACTGATATTTATTTGTATGAAAACACAAAAACATTTATTACAATTGAAATGTCATTAATTAAAAACATGCTCAATTTATATCTCTTTTTCTGTAAGATGAACCTGCCAAGTTCCTGAACAAAGCCAGAGGTCCCATGGGTTTGTCATCGTTACTTAAAGGAGATCTTGAGCTGAGCTGTGAGGTATCTCCTGCCAGTGCGGCCGTTGTGTGGAGAAAAGATCAAGTGGAGCTCACTGAGGACCAAAGAGTTACCTTCATCTCCAAAGGGACTCAAAGGAAACTCATCATCAAGCATGCCAAGAAAAGTGATGAAGGACATTACTCCTGTGAGACAGCAGCAGACAAAGTCACATTCCAGGTCAAGATAAAAGGTAAGACTATCATGCTTTTGTAGTACCATTCAACACTTGACTGCACATCACAGATATACTGTACTTTTCCTCACCTTATGTTTTTCTCAGAAACTCAAGCCGTAGCTGCCTTCTCCAACAAGGAGTCGGTCCAGAAAGAGGTAAAAGCGACTCTCTCCCAGAAAGCCACTCTTAGTTGCAATGTCTCGGATAGTAAGACAGAGGTGAAATGGTACAAGGATGGCAAGTTGTTGGTATCCAGTAGGACGATTTACTCAGAAGTAAAAGGCAGTACTCGTCAGCTGGTGATAGAAAAGGTGGAGAAGAGTGATGCTGGAGAGTATACATGCGAAGCTGGAGGGGATAAGCTGGTCTTCAACATATTTGTGTCAGGTAGGGCTGCTTGATTTGTTAATTCATATATAGAATTTAACAAATATTTTCAGTTTTATACGGTTAATATAAATGATGGGGTTTGCCTGGGAGACTAAATCATTCATTTTTAATATAGCTGCCCTGAAGAATGTTTCAATTAGATGTCTCTAGTATGTAACACTGTATTTGTCATTGATGTTATCCTCAGAGGCCCAGTCAGCTTTCTTTAACAAGGAGTCTGTCCAGAAGGACGTGAAAGCTACTCTCTCCCAGAAAGCCACTCTGAGCTGTGAGGTAGCTGATACCAAGACAGAGGTGAAATGGTACAAGGATGGCAAGATGCTGACCTCCAGCAAGACCATCCATACTGAGTCAAAGGGCAAGAGTCGCCAGCTGGTGATCGACAGCGTAGAGAAAAAGGATGCTGGAGAGTACCTCTGTGAGGCTGGGACTGAGAAGCTGGCCTTCAAACTCCTGGTAGCAGGTAGGGAAAAGGACTGAACAGGCTTACAGTATTTCTGTTGACTGATGCAGTTGTTAACAAATAACATACAATGGACAGAGAGAAACGTTTCTGTCATCCACATTCATGGTCTCTTTCACAGACACACAACTCCAGTCTGCATTCTCTAACAAGGAGTCTGTCCAGAAGGACGTGAAAGCTACTCTCTCCCAGAAAGCCACTCTGAGCTGTGAAGTAGCTGATACCAAGACAGAGGTGAAATGGTACAAGGATGGCAAACTGCTGACCTCCAGCAAGACAATACATGCAGAGTCAAAGGGCAAGAGTCGCCAGCTGGTCATAGACAGTGTTGAAAAGAAGGATGCTGGAGAGTACCTCTGTGAGGCTGGGACTGAGAAGCTGCTGTTTAAAGTACACGTGGAAGGTAAGGAGAATGCAGCACATTTCATAAATACCAAATTGAGATGATGAAATCCTACATGTTGTTGTTACTTGTTGGTACGCCATTCAAAAAAATCTAGCATGTAAAACATAAAGATTACTGTAGATGCATTTTAGTTTCATACAAGGGTAACTGCATTGTAATAAACACAAAAGGCTGTAACTGATTCTTATTAGATAATGTTTAGAAACAATTGTTTCTGCTAGCTTTTTTTTATAAAAAAGATAAAAAAGACATTTACTGTGTGAAACTGGTGGCTATATACTGTTTTCTATTTGTGTCTGTGGTCTCCTCTGATTTGTGATTGTAAATGTCAAATTGAGTTTGGCTGCATTGTTGGTTGCTTCAGTTATGAGATAGTTGGCATGCTATGCTCAGTCATGTATAGTCCAGCACTGACTTGGAGTCTCAGTGGAAATTATGCAAATATTTTGGGTTTTGCTGCCTCTACCCATTGCTGAGCGTCATGCTTTGATTTCTTGTAGCATTTGTTTGCTGAGGCAGCTCTGGTGTCTTGTGGCTCTGTTGTTTGTCAGTTCCTGGTCACTGATCTGGCCTTTTTTATTTCTAAATGAGTTGTTTTTTATCTACTAATTGTGCCTGTCTGTGGCAACTTGCAGTTACACAATTTGCTTTTGCTTTATGACTGCAAAGTGCAATGTCTCCCTCAATTTCACATGCTGTTACAGAGCTTATTACTTTGTGCACTGCACCTGCAAGGTCTGTTTGCTTTTGTGCAGTGAAGTCAAAGCTTTGTCTGTGGTGTGGTGTCGAGTCCTTTTTGTATAGGTAATAGTACTCTTCACCACATTCCTTTACAGTTACTTCTACAGAAATCCAGGCTAAATCCGCTTTCCTCAACAAAGAGTCTGTTCAGAGGGAAGTGAAAGCTACTCTCTCCCAGAAAGCCACCCTGAGCTGTGAGGTAGTTGATAACAAGACAGACGCGAAATGGTACAAGGATGGCAAGCTGCTGACTTCCAGCAAGACCATACATGCAGAGTCAAAGGGCAAGATTCGTCAACTGGTGATCGACAGCGTAGAGAAGAAAGACATTGGAGAGTACATCTGTGAAGTTGGAACTGAAAAATTGTCATTTAAAGTGCAGGCAACAGGTATGAGGAATCCATTGGAGTAGTGTATGTGATTTGTGTGTTTTTAGTTTAAAGCTGAATCTCTGCTTGGCTCACAATTTTGGGTGAAGTAGACCAAAAACAGCTCCAGTGGACGATTTCAACTTTAAGTTTTGCTTAACCACTGTTCTGGGTTGAATGTTGTAGAATGTTGGAATCACAAATATTTGCATTGTTCTTGATTTTAGTATTATTTACAGTATGTAACTAAATACAGTTTGCTGCTCTTGGCGGCACATCAGTCCATTTTATTTGATGTTACAAGCAATTTTCCTGCTTATATTTTGGATTGTATCATACTGAAACAGTAGTTCACAAAAGCGCGGGGGCA
This sequence comes from Micropterus dolomieu, assembly GCF_021292245.1. Lineage (NCBI taxonomy): Eukaryota > Metazoa > Chordata > Actinopteri > Centrarchiformes > Centrarchidae > Micropterus > Micropterus dolomieu. Next base: position 12,521,757 of record NC_060155.1, on the reverse strand, counting down.
ATGCCATGACATTCTCTATTAATACTTTTGCAGAGATCCAACTGAAGTCAGCCTTCTCTAACAAGGAGTCAGTCCAGAAGGAGGTGAAAGCCACTCTCTCCCAGAAAGCCACTCTAAGCTGTGAGGTAGCTGATACCAAGACAGAGGTGAAATGGTACAAGGATGGCAAACTGCTGACCTCCAGCAAGACCATCCATGCAGAGTCAAAGGGCAAGAGTCGCCAGCTGGTGATTGACAGTGTGGAGAAGAAGGATGCTGGAGAGTACATCTGTGAGGCTGGGACTGAGAAGCTGGCTTTTAAGATACAGGTGGCAGGTACGAGTAATACAATGTCGCTAGTATTTTCGGAAGTCTATAAAAGTGAATTGAATTTGTCTTATTTGATTTGTAGCAGTGTTTGTTGATTTTTTTCTACTTTCTTCCCCTGGTTTGCATTCAATCATCTGTCTTTTCATGCTTTCCGGGGTAGACTGATATGATGCGTTTGTTTACATCACATTTTTCATTTTGCTCCGCAGAAGCCCCACCTGGCTTCTCTAATAAGGAGTCTGTCCAGAAGGAGGTGAAAGCTACTCTCTCGCAGAAAGCCACCCTGAGCTGTGAGGTGTCTGATTCCAGGAGCGAGGTGAAGTGGTACAAGGATGGCAAGCTGTTGACTTCCAGCAAAGCAGTCCACACAGAGACAAAGGGCAAGCTTCGTGAGCTGGTGATAGAAAAAATGGAGAAAAAAGATGCTGGAGAGTACACATGTGAGGCTGGAATGGAGAAGCTGGTGTTTAAGCTGCAGAGTACAGGTGAAATATATTTCAAATAAAATTAATTTTGTCAAATGATTGATAATTCTCTGCACAACGCTCTGAAAAGACACTCTTACTTCTCTTTAGATGCAGCTGTCAAGTTCCAGAAGAAGCTTGTCAAGGACACATGTATTGTTCAAGCAAGTAAAAACATTGTTTTGACCACTGAGCTGACCGCAGAGAGTGGTAGTGTGAAGTGGTTTAGAGATGGTGTGGAGCTCAAGGAGGGCAGCAAGTATGAAATGAAAAAAGATGGCCTTTCTCGTACCCTGATAGTAAAATCCACCGAATCCAAAGACAGTGGATCATACTCCTGTCAAACTGCTGACGACAAGCTGGAGTTCAAAGTTCAAGTTAAAGGCAAGGCATAGAATTGTTTATAACAATTTGAAAATTGCTGTACAGACCTCTTCAGATGCAATATTTTGTTTTGATGTCTACCTCCCATGTTTTCATTTCAGATTCAGCCTTAAAGTTTGTTGTCCCTTTGAAACCTGCTACCGTGGAGTTGGGAGGTACACTAAGCCTGGTGTGTGAACTAAATCAAGCCTCAGGAGATGTTGTCTGGCAGCATGATGGTCATGAGATTAAACCTGGAGGCAGGTACTGTGTCAGGACAGATGGTGCAAAGCGGGTTCTCTCTGTGACTGGCATGACTAAAGAAGATGAAGGAGAATACAGCTGTGGCTGTAGAAATGACAAGACCTCTGTTAAAGTGTCCTCAAAAGGTAATGAATAATTTTGTGAATCAAAAAAACAGTTTACGGGTAGAAACTTTTTCAGTCTGCTTTGATGTGACTCGTTCCTTTCAGCACCCAGACTAGTGAGGCTGACCACCAAACTGAACAATGTGGCTGCAATGGAGGGAAAGGATGCCATTTTCAAGTGTGCTGTCAACCCAGCGGACGTCAGCATTAAATGGTTCCACAACAGTATACCCATCACTGCTGGGCCCAAGTATAAGATTGAGCATGGTGGCAGCAGTCACTCACTCACCATCACCTCTGTTAACCAAAAAGATGCTGGAGAGATTAGCGTTGACGCAGAAGGCAAAAGCTGCAACGCTACCCTACAAGTGCAACGTAAGAACATGCATTACTATCTCTATTCCCTTAAAATATTAGTTTTAAGTATGTTAAGTCATTTAATTTTCTTATTAACCTTGAGAATTCTTTGCTCCCCAATTAGATGAGCCTGTGACATTTAAGAAAAAGCTAGAAAACCTGACCGTGGAGGAGCAGAGTGAAGTGAAGCTGGAGGTGGAGCTCAGTAAGGCATCAGCCGAAGTGAGGTGGATGAAGAACAGTGTAGTGCTGCAGCCGGCAGGAAACATGGAGATTCGAGTAGACGGAGCTAAGCAGGCTCTGGTTTTCAAGAGTGTGACTTACGCTGACCGGGGCATCTACTCCTGTGAAACTCTGGATGACAAAACCCACGCCAAACTCAGTGTGGAGAGTAAGACTGATCCACAACTACATTTTTTTAACATGCCTTACACAGTATTTAATAACCTATCGTAACACTAAAAACAGAATGTCATTCTTCAGTAATGTTTGTTTGTTTGTATATACATTTTGAGTTACAAGCTAGGAAACTGTGATTGCATATTAACACTGAAATATTTCCTTCTCCTCCCCTCAGTGAAAAAGATCCAGGTAATAAAGGGCCTAACAGAAACCCAGGCGCATGAGACAGAGACAGTGACTCTTGAAGTAGAACTCAGCCAGGCTGATGTTGAAGGCTCCTGGACCAGGGATGGGGCCAAGTTAAAGTCAGGGGCGAACTGCCGTATCACAGCCCTTGGAAAAAAGCATGCCTTAACGTTGTCCAATCTCAAGAGGGAAGATGCAGGAACTATTGCTTTCCAAGCAGAAGGAGTACATTCTTCTGGCAAACTGATTGTCACAGGTAAGGACTGGTTCCGGCGTTACTAGGGTCTTGGCCAACCAAGCCCATTCTGCCACAAGAGTCACAGTCCAGTCACATTTTGACCAACGTGTGTTGATTCTACAGAACCTCCTGCTATGATCTCCAAGCCCATTATGGATGTCAGTGTGCCTGAGAAGGAGAAGGTTACCTTTGAATGTGAAGTGTCTCGAACAAATGCAGACGTTAAGTGGTTCAAGGTGAGAATTATTGTTGCAGTTACTGTCTACAGAGTAAAATAATACAATTAAAAATGTGTGAAGTACATTATGTAACATTTAAAATATATATATAAATCTGCAGAATGATGTGGAACTGAAACCAGGGAAAAACTTTGGCATTCATTCCTTGGGCCGAAAGCGCACTTTGGTCATCAACAAGTGCACCCCTGAAGATGCTGGCACTTACATCTGTCGCACTGCTGACGATAACACCTCTGCCAAGCTCACTGTTAATGGTAATTATGAGTAATGTCATGAAACACACAAATCGGTCAGGTACTATGTAGGGTACAGTTTAAACATTTCCAACATATAGAAACATCATCAAGATTTTTTTCCCCGCAGCCAGAGATGTTAAAATTGTTAAGAAGCTGGAGGATGTGGAGGTGATGGAGAAGGAGAGTGCTGCGTTCGTTTGTGAAATCTCACACGATGACGTGGACTACCAGTGGTACAAAGGAAGTATCAAACTCAAAGTCGGTGACAACATCAAGATGAGACAAGAGGGTAATGCCTCAGGGAAATTAGTAAATCAGTGTGATTGAACTACCTGTTTATTCATGCAAGATTTACCTAATATTTTATTACTACAAGCTGTCTATTTCTTATTCCAGGCAGAACCTATGTACTACTGTTTAAATCTGTTACCCCAGAAGATATGGGTGAGATTAAATTCACAGCTGAGAAGGCCTCTTCAACTGCAAAACTTAAAGTGAAAGGTAAACAAATATGCGGCATATATACTGTTATGTGAAATCACATAACCATGGATGTACTGTATATTGTTGCATGGATTAGCTAACCATTATGTTACAATGTTCAGATGTAGTTGCAAATGGATTGTTTCTGTTCATTATGACAAAAGTTGTTGCAAGTAATTGTTAAAAAAGACCTCTGCACATTTTAAACCTCATGTGTGTTTGCATTAAAACAAAAAATCTGGGTAATTTTATAAGCAGATCTCAACATTTCAACTGGTTTAGTGAGCCAAATGTAAAAGTTCACACTAAAGTTAGATGAAATGTTGTTTTGCTAAAAGAGTAAACAAAGTGCATCATTCTGACAATATTGGTGAGATAGAAAATCCAGTTGCAACTTGCATGTACATTGTTATGCCTCATTGAGGCCTGATGGCATAGGAAACACAACTAGCTGAGGTTCAGGATTTCTATCAAGGGGTTTTGTCATAACTTTCTTTCTTGACTGATCCACTAATTCTAGACATTTTGGGGTCATTTGATGATTGGAAATCTCCAGGGGTATGAGAAAAATTCTGTTACAGATTAGATAGCATATGTTGCTATCAGCTGACCATAAGCTGCTCTAAATTGCATCAACATGCACATGTTTTCTTGTTTCTATATGTTTGCAATCAAACAGCAACTTATATATAAACAAAAATGACTGGCACACAGTAATTCTTATTTAATGTAGTGCCTTTACAAGATTCTTGGTATCTGCTTTAGCTTTTGCAAAAAAATTAAATATTGGAATTGACCTCAAAAGCACATGTTCCGTTACATATTAGCTACATTTGCTTTGGCCGTAACATACTTTAATAATTAACATTACCTGTCCTATAGTGAGCTTAGGCAAGGGATTTGGTATGCCTTGGCAATAAGTGCCTTTAATCTTCCTTACACATACATGATAGTTTTGATTGATTCAGTGATATTGTTGCTATAGAGCTGCCTGTCAAGTTTGTGAAGAGACTCAGGGATAAGATAGCGATGTTTAAGCATCGTGGTCATCTTGAATGCCAAGTGTCACGTGCCAGCGCAAAGGTGAAGTGGTACAAGAACAAGTTGGAGATCCAACCCAGCAAGAAGTACGAGATCAAAAGTGAAGACGTGTACCGAAAACTCACCATTAACGATGTGGAGTCCGGAGATGAAGACACGTATACATGTGATGCCATTGATGACAAGACTTCCTGTAAACTACTTGTGGAAGGTAACATGATGGAAAGATGACAAAGATTGATTGTAAGCTTAGTGTCAGGTTTATCAAATGTAGAGCAGTTATGTATAGGACTGTATAAATATTCAAAATATTTACACAAAACAAGCCATCAGACTCCTTGTCAATGAGGTATCTATCTATCTATCTATCTATCTATCTATCTATCTATCTATCTGTCTATCCATTTTAGAGCAAGCCTGACCTACTAAATAAATTAACATACTAATTAATATTTAAAAAGGATTTATGCAAGTAAGAAATTAACAAAACTGTATTGCCACTGCAGGTGAAGTAACCCACGCAGGTGCTCAGGTTGACGTTTGGTGGCAAATACGTGAGGTCATAGTAAAGTCCATGGAAAACAAATAGGCCTTTTTCAAAGAAAATATTTGGACATGTCACAGTAGAAAAACAAAAGATGTAAAATAAATTTCATGATGGCTAAATTCCATTTAGCTGTCTTGGTTTCAGTGTATAGAGGCTTTAAGAAAGGACAAAAAAAGAATCCTTGCAGAATATTAACATTGGCCATTATTTGTACTGCATGAACAGTAATTGCTTGTCTATTATTTATATGATGACTTTTTACTTCAAAATGACTTTTTAAGTCAAATGTATCATTTCGAACACATCTTCAATATTAGAAATAGTGAATTATCACATTGGTTGCAGATAATATGAAAGATTGTTTGATTTAGCTGAAGCTCCCAAAAGAATACCCAATATGTAAAACACAGTTCATATTTAAGTTTTAAAACACAGACAGTGAGGATCATACAGAAGAATGGGAACATTTTAGTTCTCATTAACCACACAGTCCGTATAATAGAGCTAGAATGATAAATTGGTGTTAATGTCATCTAATAAGTAACAAAAAATTGCAGTACAGAAATGCCAAACTAGGTTTGAAGTAATTTAGAAAGTGACTCCATTATATAATTTGTCCAACATGAGTGCTAACAATTTATGTTTAAATGTCCCGTATGGTATGTACGTTGGTCACAACTGAAAAAAATAAGTCTGACGGATCCATAAGATTGTATTGTTTACATTATGTTACTACTGAACATTTTACAAAGGATTCTATGACCTTTAACAAATTGTTTCCTGTCCTCACTCATGTATTACTTATTTCAAACAAGGTTTAAGTTCCTGCAAGATGATTGTTACTACACAAGCACAATATTGGTTCTATATAACTAAAATTATCTATTGGATGCCTTTTCTTGATTTCTGACAACTAGTGCAGCCTTGGGCAAAAATAAATGGGATTTGTAATTCGATGTGGGTTTTTAAAAAGGCTAAACCATTTGTATGGTCCTTTACTATAAATTAATTACTTTTATTTTAAGGAATGATATAATTGACTTCTAACTAAATCATTCTCTTTTCATGATCCCTCCAGAGCAGTCCATTAGCATTGTGCGGGAGCTTAGTTCAGTAGAAGTGACAGAACCATTTGCAGCTGTTTTTGAAGTTGAAATCAGTGTGGAACTGGTGAAACCTCCAACATGGACTCTGAATGGAGTTGCTGTCCAGGAGAGCGCTGATGTTGAAATGGAGAAAGAGGGCACTATGCACCGTCTCACTTTCAAAAAGACCAAAGCATCCATGACAGGACCTGTGCAGTTTAGTGCTGGGAAGAGCAAATCTTTAGCCCAGCTCACAGTTAAAGGTAAATGGGTTGAATCATGATTATACAACAGTTGGCCACAGTTACTTAGGTACTGTGACTCTGTTGTTGATACATTTATTCAGAATCATTCAGCTGAGTCTAATTATATACTGTTTCTCACATTTAGAGCGTCCGCTTGAGATTGCAGAGCCCATCAAAGATGTGAAGGGGAAGGAGAAAAGCTCAGCCATTCTCTCCTGCAAATTCTCATCCTCTCCTAAAGAGGTTAAATGGTTCAAAGGTCAGGTACCTCTGGCAGCATCTGACAAGTATAACATGAAGCAAGATGCTACAAGGGCTCAACTTACCATTCAAAGGCTGACTGAGGAAGACAGTGGAGAGTACCGCTGTCAGTCTGGACCTGCTGAGACCAAAGGCTCACTTACTGTTGAAGGTCTAAACCTTTGAATACCACACAAAATTGAGTGCATTTTCTTATTTAAACCATCCCATAAAGCAGCTGTTTTATAATGGTTTAGGATTAAAGTGGTCTTCAAACTAAATCTGTCTTGTTTCTTCTGTACAGTGCGTGAAATCAAGATCACCAAGCACTTGGCTGACACAGAGGTTGATGAAGACAGCGATGCAGTGTTCACATGTGAGATTAACTATGTGGATGAAGAGGTACAGTGGCTTCTGAATGACAAGGTGCTCTTCACCAATGAAGTCAACACCATCGCTCATGAAGGGAAGGTTCACAAGCTCACACTGAAGAACTTGGCACCTCAGGATGGGGGGACTATCACCTTTCAAGTCCGTAAGGTGAAGGAGTCTGTGAAACTTAAGGTCAAAGGTAAGAATGGTCGTGCACTTCATTTATAAGGACACAAAATAAAAATGCAGGAAATCAGTCGTTTCAGCTACATGCTCTGAAGGATTTCTTACTCCAGTCCACCCAAAAGAGAACAAATGAGAACATAATATATACCTTCTGTCATTCTTTACTTTCTCAATTCCCCTCCAGAGAAGCGCGCTGTGTTCCTCAAGTCTCTAGATGACGTCATTGGCGAGGAGAAAGGCATGATAACTCTGGCGTGTGAGGCGTCCAAGCCCAGGGTTTCTCCCACATGGAGAAAAGAAGGTAAAGTCTTGAAGGCTGGACCAAAGTATGAGCTCCTTCACACAGGCAAGGCTTTGGGACTGATCATCAAAGACGTTACCAAAGAAGATGGTGGAGAGTATACTTGCGATCTTGGAACTGAGGTTTCTAAAGCCAAGGTCACTGTGAGAGGTTGGTACAGTCGTTTGGGAAATGCAGTTTTACAGTGTTAGCCATCATACAAATGGTATTGTTCGGCATCATCACCAACTTGTGCTTTCTGTCCCAAATCTAGAGATTGGCATTGGAATTACCAAATGGCTGAAGTCAGCTGAGGTGAATGAGGGAGAGACGTGTAGCTTTGAGTGCATCTTATCTCGTGAGAGCACAGAAGAGTGTTCCTGGACTCTTAATGGCCAAACCATTACAAATGGAGGTCGCTTTAAAGTCACCACTAAAGGACGCAAGTACATGCTGAACATAAAGGATGTGACTCCTGCTGATGCTGGAGAGGTGATCTTCAATATTAAAGACCTGAGCTCCAAAACAACCTTAACAGTTGAAGGTAAGCTACATACTATTTTTAAAGAGGCCTAGACAAAATAGCCAAAGTTAAAAGTATTAAAATAAACATGTTGTGATCCCTCCCCCCCAGGCAAAGCGTCATCCGTGTCAAAAGGACTACAGAGTGTCAGTGTTGTTCTAGGTGAAGATGCTGTGTTTACCTGTGAGGTAACTCAGGCTAGTTCCACTGTAAAGTGGGCCAAGGAAGGCAAAGCCATCAAAAAGAGCCAGAAGTATGACATTAGCCAAGATGATAAGGTCATGAAGCTGACCATCCATACTGTGTCTGCTCAAGACTCTGGAGAGTACAGTTGTGAAGTTGTTGGAGGTGCAACTACCAAAGCCAAGCTGGAAATCAGTGGTAAGACTGAGGATTCCATATTAACATACTTCGATCTTGCTACACTTTTCATCTTTTGACGGCGTTAGAGCATTTCAGATACTTATTTAGAGATTGTGGTAAAAAGCTAAGAACCAGGGCTGGGATTATCTTATTTTCTGATATCATAGTGTGCCTAAAATTGTAACAAGGGTTATTTTCTTTTTACAGAGCCGATCCATAAATTCACTAAAGCGCTGAAGGACAGCCAAGCAGAGGAGAAAGGCTCCGTGACCTTGCAATGTGAGACTGCACAAACCCCATCCACTGTGATATGGCTCAAAGGTCACACAGAGCTCGAGGCTGGAGGTCGATATGTGATGTCCCAGAAGGAGGGGGTCTTAACTCTCACTATCAAACATCTGGAGGAAAAAGACACCGATATCTACACTTGTGACGTGGGCACTGCCAAAAGCATGGCAAAGGTGACAGTAAATGGTAAGTACTTAAGTGTGTATGTATGCAAGTTTGAGGTAAGTTTTTGTCATGCAGAGCTGATTATTTTTATAAATTCAGTTTGAAGAGTTATTTGAATATTAAATGTCCTGTATGCCTTACTTTTGAAAGACACAAATTAATAATAAATATTGATATTGATAAATAATCATTACTTAGATGCTGCTAGCTATTTTTAAGAACATTTGTTAACATTAGCAGAACGGACCCTCAATATCTGACATCTGAAATTGAATATTTAGAAGGATTAACCTGTGAGAATTCCACATTTAATGTATTTTGTAAGTTTTTTGTGATTAGTGAGATGAATGATGTGTTGACTTGACTCATAGTTTGGTTTGGTTTTGCTTTGGCTAGTTAGTGGTGGTAGTTGAAAAAACAAATATTTTGAAGCAGAATCTGCTACATTGTGTCAGTCCTATTGATCTTCCAGATGTGCAGTGCAAATTGTAAAGAATGTGTTAAGATAGGATATGATATGAACATGAAGCCAATTTGATGATTATTCATGAGTAGTGGGGATGGGGTAGGATTAAATAAGCTTATGCTTCTTCCAATTCCTTTTCGGACAATATGTTTTTTGGTTTTGTTTTTTCTTCTATTTTTGATTTTCTTGTATTATCTTTTTCAGAATTGTTGTCAGTATTTTGGATTGTAAGAATCTGTTTTGCTCTTTTGTTTGGCACTACTATATCACATTTTTTCTCATGATTGAGAGGCTGTTTTTACATCCACAAATTGTGATGTCCATCAGCATGTCTTTTAAAGTGACCTGTTCCCAAATGCATTGCCTTGTTTTGAAAGGATTATGAACGGCATAAACGAATGTTTATTTTGTTGGTAATCCATAGTGCATTTCAAAAAGGATTTCATTATGTAGTATTGTAATGAGAGACTTTGTTTTTGTTTTTAGATAAAGTGCATAGTTGTAGTTCAACCTTCATCAAAAGGAACATCAGTCCAACTGTTAGACTAACGTTGGATAACTGGAGCACCTATCATCTTTGCCTCTAATCATTTTCTATCCTCCATCACAACCAAACAACATGCAACACCCTGTTTTACATAATCAAGTCATTCTTCATTTTATTATAGCCCTGCCTGCCAGTTTTAAAGAGAAGCTCAAGAACCAAGAGAAACAGCAAGGGGAGACTGTGACACTTTGCTGCAAGTTATCAAAACCTGCGACTGATGTTCAGTGGAAGAAGGGCTCTGAAATTGTCAAAGCTGGAGAGAAGTATGAGGTGAAGCAGGAGGACACCTCTTGTGAGCTTCAAATTAAGAATTTGAAGGTTGAAGATAGTGGAGACTATTCTTGCATGTGTGGAGACCAGAAGACATCTGCAACTGTGAAAGTCACCGGTATGGATTCATGAAGTCTTTTCGGCAATGCTTTGGAATGTTTTGTGTGTTTATCCACTCCATGGGCATTTTTAATCATGCTGATTTAGGTTCAACTGTTTATTTTTCTAGTTGTAAGGCTTTATTCAATTAGTTGTTTGATGGCAGCGCTCATATCTGTGATATTTTGGCTTTATTTTTGTACAGTGGGAGAGCTAGTGTTTTGTTAATACCTTTTAAAAACGATTTATTTCCCCTGATTGACAAGTAATGACAACTTGGTTGTGCAGCATTGCCGCCAACCTTCAAACAGAAGCTGGAGAGTCAGGAGGCTGAGGAGGGAGCCGACATTACTCTGTACTGTGAACTCTCTGAACCTGGAGTTCCAGTGGAGTGGAAGAAGGGAACACAGGTCCTGAAGTCTGGAGAAAAGTACCAGATGAAGCAGAAGGCCTCTGTGAATGAACTCCTGATCAACAAAGTGTTGCCAGAAGATAGTGGAGACTACAGCTGTGTGTGTGGAGACCAGAAGACCACAGCTAGCCTCAAGATCAAGGGTAGGAAGAGGATTTTCAAGTCAGTATATGTAGGGTTTTAAAAAAAATGTTTAGAGTAACTTTTTACATGTGTATATTTAGACATTTTTGTTTTAGATTCTACATGTCATTGTGGATTGCAACTTCTCTGTATTTATTTTTTTTTGTTTTATATATATTTTTCTGTTTTTTTGTCATGGCATGCCACTGACTTCTAACCAACTAATAAATGCTCAGCCCAACCAGTGACCTTCAAACAGAAGCTGGAGAGCCAGGAGGCTGAGGAGGGAGTCAACATTACTCTGCGTTGTGAGATCTCTAAACCTGGAGTTCCAGTGGAGTGGAAGAAGGGAACACAGGTCCTGAAGTCTGGAGAAAAGTACCAGATGAAGCAGAAGGCCTCTGTGAATGAACTCCTGATCAACAAAGTGTTGCCAGAAGACAGTGGGGACTACAGCTGTGTGTGTGGAGACCAGAAGACCAAAGCTAGCCTCAAGATCAAGGGTAGGAGGAAGATTTTCAAAGAGTCAGTCTGAGTACCATTTTTAAAAAATACTATAAAATAACTTTTTATATGTACATATTTAGACATGTTTGTTGTAGAGTCTACATGTCATGCTTGTGGATTGCAACTTCTCTGTATTTATTTTTTTTTGTTTTATATATATTTTTCTGTTTTTTTGTCATGGCATGCCACTGACTTCTAACCAACTAATAAATGCTCAGCCCAACCAGTGACCTTCAAAGAGAAGCTGGAGAGCCAGGAGGCTGAGGAGGGAGACAGTGTTACTCTGCGTTGTGAGATCTCTAAACCTGGAGTCCCAGTGGAGTGGAAGAAGGGAACACAGGTCCTGAAGTCTGGAGAAAAGTACCAGATGAAGCAGAAGGCCTCTGTGAATGAACTCCTGATCAACAAAGTGTTGCCAGAAGACAGTGGGGACTACAGCTGTGTGTGTGGAGACCAGAAGACCAAAGCTAGCCTCAAGATCAAGGGTAGGAGGAAGATTTTCAAAGAGTCAGTCTGAGTACCATTTTTAAAAAATACTATAAAATAACTTTTTATATGTACATATTTAGACATGTTTGTTGTGGAGTCTGCATGTTATCATGTAAGGCAAATTGTCAGTGCTTGCCTTTTGTGTTCTATGTTTGTTTTTGCACCATTTTATATATATATATTTTGTTATATTTTTTGTCATGGCATGCTACTGACTTCTAACCAACTAATAAATGCTCAGCCCAACCAGTGACCTTCAAACAGAAGCTGGAGAGCCAGGAGGCTGAGGAGGGAGACAGTGTTACTCTGTGTTGTGAGCTCTCTAAACCTGGAGTTCCAGTGGAGTGGAAGAAGGGAACACAGGTCCTGAAGTCTGGAGAAAAGTACCAGATGAAGCAGAAGGCCTCTGTGAATGAACTCCTGATCAACAAAGTGTTGCCAGAAGACAGTGGAGACTACAGCTGTGTGTGTGGAGACCAGAAGACCAAAGCTAGCCTCAAGATTAAGGGTAGGAGGATTAGTAGGTGACAAGTTTGTTTTTGGCAGGATCTCATCATTATTGTAATTTTTTGTTAAGTTTTTGAACAATTGAAAAATGGATTGTTGTACATATTATTATGTGCAATACATAAATCACATGCTTGCTTACTTTAATTTTCCTCTTTTGTTGATATTTTTAGATGTAAAGCAACAAACTTAGAAACAAAAACATTTACACTTTGCAGGCTTTAGATTATCCACACAGTGGAGCTGTACAGTTGTTGTCAGACCAGGTCTCCACACGCTAACCTGTCTTGCTTCTAGGAAGGTAAAATAATAGCAGCGACAATATAGAAATGCAGATGTGAAATGACATGTCACCACCCAAAGGCAAAGAATGTTATAGCTGCGTCAGTTATGACACTTCTGCCACCTGAAGACAATGAGTGTTATGGTTTTTTGTTATTTTTTTTATGATGTTAAATAGTCAAATTAAAACATAATTCATTTTATGGCTGTAAAACACCACAAACTCACCTTTGTTGTTCTTGAGAATACATTTATTATTTGACATATTTCTTTTTGTAAACATCTGTGACCTGTGGCTAATAAGCTTTTTCAGGCACTTTCCTACAGACAATTGAACCATAGTGTTTATTGTCACATTGCCAAAATTGTCGGTTGTTAAGTGGTACCTATTCTACAATAAACAACAGATATGTAAATGATTTCAATAAGTTTATAGTTAAGATATTCAAAACCAAATGTAAATGTAAATGCTCTGTATTTGTATAGCACCTTTCTAGTCTTCCGACCACTCAAAGCGCTGTTACACTACGTTGCATTCACCCATTTACACACATTCATACACTGAGCCTAAGTGCTCAAACAGAACACACACACATTCATGCACCGATGGACCAGCCATCGGGGGCAATGGGGGGTTCAGTGTCTTGCCCAAGCACACTTTGACATGGAGCCTGAAGGAGCCTGGGATTGAACCACCGATTAGTGGGCAACCTGCTTTACCTACTAAGCCACACACAGCATAATAAATCTCCGTTGCTGATCTTGTTAAGTCATTTTGTTTTGACCTCTTTAATCCACTCACTTCGCAGACAGAGGACACAACACTGTTGTGAGCTCTGTACTTTACCCAGTATTTAGCAGATGATATGCCCCAGTTCACACAACTCATACACTTTGTATGTTAAAAATGCTGAATAGAAAACCTCAACCATACAAACAGTCAGTAGCTATCATAAATAAAGGTCTGCCCTTGTAACACCCATTGCCTCCAAGTGGCCCTAGTGTTACAATTTCCTCAGCTATTGCCTTCCTTTCTGTAGATGGCACACATTGCCATGTCTAGATAATTAAATTTTAAACTTCTGCTGCTGTTACTCTTCTTGCCTGTAGGTGGCACATGTTAGGCTGGATCTGCAGGGCCACAAAAGCAGTGCTGAATCTGCTGGCAAAACAGCTCAACAATTAGGTGGTGCTGGCATGGCCTGGTAGCTGGTGCTTTGCACAAATGATAACATGTGTCTGTGTTTTTTCATATCTTGCAAGTGCTTATTAACCAGCTAATAAAATCTCAGCCCAACCAGTGACCTTCAAACAGAAGCTGGAGAGCCAGGAGGCTGAGGAGGGAGACAGTGTTACTCTGCGTTGTGAGATCTCTAAACCTGGAGTCCCAGTGGAGTGGAGGAAGGGAACACAGGTCCTGAAGTCTGGAGAAAAGTACGAGATGAAGCAGAAGGCCTCTGTGAATGAACTCCTGATCAACAAAGTGTTGCCAGAAGACAGTGGAGACTACAGCTGTGTGTGTGGAGACCAGAAGACCACAGCTAGCCTCAAGATCAAGGGTAGGAAGGATTTTCAAAGAGTCAGTCTGAGTAAAAAAAATGTTTTAATTATGTAAAATAGTTTTTTATATTTGGATTGGCGACCTGTCCAGGGTGTACCCTGCCTTTCGCCCGATGTCAGCTGGGATTGGCTCCATTCCCGCGACCCTGTACGCAGGATAAGCGGTTGACGATGGATGGATGGAGTTTTTTATATATACATGTTTAGACATGTTTGTTTTGGAGTATGCATGTCATCGTGAATCACAAATTGTCACGTGATTGTCTTTTGTGTTCTGTGTTTGTTTATGTACCATTTTTATAAATATATTTTATGTCATGGCATGCCACTGACTGCTAACCATCAAATAAATGCTCAGCCCAACCAGTAACCTTCAAACAGAAGCTGGAAAGTCAGGAGGCTGAGGAGGGAGCCAACATTACTCTGCGTTGTGAGATCTCTAAACCTGGAGTCCCAGTGGAGTGGAAGAAGGGAACACAGGTCCTGAAGTCTGGAGAAAAGTACCAGATGAAGCAGAAGGCCTCTGTGAATGAACTCCTGATCAACAAAGTGTTGCCAGAAGACAGTGGAGACTACAGCTGTGTGTGTGGAGACCAGAAGACCACAGCTAGCCTCAAGATCAAGGGTAGGAAGGATTTTCAAAGAGTCAGTCTGAGTAAAAAAAATGTTTTAATTATGTAAAATAGTTTTTTATATTTGGATTGGCGACCTGTCCAGGGTGTACCCTGCCTTTCGCCCGATGTCAGCTGGGATTGGCTCCATTCCCGCGACCCTGTACGCAGGATAAGCGGTTGACGATGGATGGATGGAGTTTTTTATATATACATGTTTAGACATGTTTGTTTTGGAGTATGCATGTCATCGTGAATCACAAATTGTCACGTGATTGTCTTTTGTGTTCTGTGTTTGTTTATGTACCATTTTTATAAATATATTTTATGTCATGGCATGCCACTGACTGCTAACCATCAAATAAATGCTCAGCCCAACCAGTAACCTTCAAACAGAAGCTGGAAAGTCAGGAGGCTGAGGAGGGAGCCAACATTACTCTGCGTTGTGAGATCTCTAAACCTGGAGTCCCAGTGGAGTGGAAGAAGGGAACACAGGTCCTGAAGTCTGGAGAAAAGTACCAGATGAAGCAG
>NC_060155.1:12500010-12506273 GCF_021292245.1 Micropterus dolomieu | reverse complement strand
TCCTGATCAACAAAGTGTTGCCAGAAGACAGTGGAGACTACAGCTGTGTGTGTGGAGACCAGAAGACCATAGCTAGCCTCAAGATCAAGGGTAGGAAGGATTTTCAAAGAGTCAGTCTGAGTAAAAAAAAGTTTTAATTATGTAAAACAGTTTTTTATATGTACATGTTTAGACATGTTTGTTTTGGAGTATGCATGTTATTGTGAATCACAAATTTTCAGTGATTGTCTTTTGTGTTCTGTTTATTTTTGTACAATTTTTTAAAATATATTTTATGTCATGGCATGCAACTGACTGCTAACCAACTAATAAATGCTCAGCCCAACCAGTGACCTTCAAACAGAAGCTGGAGAGTAAGGAGGCTGAGGAGGGAGACAGTGTTACTCTGTGTTGTGAGCTCTCTAAACCTGGAGTCCCAGTGGAGTGGAAGAAGGGAACACAGGTCCTGAAGTCTGGAGAAAAGTACCAGATGAAGCAGAAGGCCTCTGTGAATGAACTCCTGATCAACAAAGTGTTGCCAGAAGACAGTGGAGACTACAGCTGTGTGTGTGGAGACCAGAAGACCATAGCTAGCCTCAAGATCAAGGGTAGGAAGGATTTTCAAAGAGTCAGTCTGAGTAAAAAAAAGTTTTAATTATGTAAAACAGTTTTTTATATGTACATGTTTAGACATGTTTGTTTTGGAGTATGCATGTTATTGTGAATCACAAATTTTCAGTGATTGTCTTTTGTGTTCTGTTTATTTTTGTACAATTTTTTAAAATATATTTTATGTCATGGCATGCAACTGACTGCTAACCAACTAATAAATGCTCAGCCCAACCAGTGACCTTCAAACAGAAGCTGGAGAGTAAGGAGGCTGAGGAGGGAGACAGTGTTACTCTGTGTTGTGAGCTCTCTAAACCTGGAGTCCCAGTGGAGTGGAAGAAGGGAACACAGGTCCTGAAGTCTGGAGAAAAGTACCAGATGAAGCAGAAGGCCTCTGTGAATGAACTCCTGATCAACAAAGTGTTGCCAGAAGACAGTGGAGACTACAGCTGTGTGTGTGGAGACCAGAAGACCACAGCTAGCCTCAAGATCAAGGGTAGGAGGATTTGTTATATAGACGTGTCTTTGTAACTTAGAAAATTACATTTCATGGTGTAACGTGTATTTTTATGTTTGTCACTGCAGGAATTTTGTTTTATCATAGACTACTTTAAAATGTATGTTGAATTAATAGGAGGAATATTTGTATTACACTTTGATTTTGTCTTGACTGATGCGCTTGTATTTGAGCTCTTGCCTTTGCTATGGAATTTCTGTTGCTGTCTCTTTGTTTTTTGTTGTCTTGCTGAATGTCAGCATTCTGTGTCGGTATCTAACATCAGATTTATCAGAGGCTACCTTCACTGTTAAGGTGGTCGATCAGTTGGTTGGATGTCTTTGCTTCAGTTTCTTTTCTGCAGTATACTCTGTGCTGTGATACAGAGTTTGAATTTTGATCTTTTCTTTAGAAAATGTTTCATAAATTCTTCCACTTTTTCTTTTTTTACTGAGGATTTGAGACTACAGAACAAAGTCTTTTTTTTCACACCACACAGTTTGTCATTTTAGCAGACTTTGTTGCTGCTCTTTTGTGTGTCTTATGTTATGTTTTTATTGGTGGTAGTGCGCACCATTGGTATTGTTATGTATGCTGGTCCATAAACTATTGTTATCTATTTGATCAGACAAGCGAACTGATCGTATTTCATGTTCTATAGTACTAGTCAGCTGTGTTTCATGATGCTTGCTGATTTCTAAAATCTACAAGTTGTTGTGAACTATTTTGTTTGGTGATATTTAGCTTTTGGTGATTATGATGACGGACAGTAGATCAAGTATGTTACAGCATTCTGAATTCCAATTGTTTCCTCTCAGCTGTGAAGCTGTCAGCTCCTCCTTCAACTACTAAACTGGAATCTAAGAGGCAGGAGACCAAAGAAACAATAGAAGGTATGGAAGGAAGATGGCAATGTCCTGGCTTGACTTTCAGCTTTATGTCCTCCGTCCATCTTGATAATGGCTTTTTGTGTTGTCATGTGCAGCCTGCCCTTAAATTGGGCCTGTAACTTTTGGCCTATATATGTCTGATAAATGTATTATTGTGCCATTATTTCATTCAAATTTACTAGATTATTTCAGGTTGCAGTTTTGTGTGCCTCTGCTTTGTCAAATGCCCCATCTGTCTTATAGTAGAATTGTGTTTTTATGTGGTTCTTTTTCCTCAGTGCTATGCACTATATGTAGCATAACCATCTCATCTAAAAAATGAAAAGATATACGAACCCTTTTATTAGTGCCAATTGTGCTGGTAGCATGTTGATGGTTTGAGAACGATACCTGTTGTCGGCTGGAGATCACATTTGCATAATTTACTTCTGTGTGGCATGATTAACTGTCCTTGACATTGTATTTGCGTGGGTTGAAAAGACTGAAGGATTTTGAATTTGTGGCTGTTATACAGACTGTGCTCAGGTGTTCATATTAATTACTACAGGTCTGGCAATGTCACTGGTTGCTGCCATTATACTTTATGCAGCATTTCTATGTCCATATTTGCATTTCAGCCAAGAATCCTGAATCTCCCGCTGTAGCTGCTAAAGACAAAAGCAAGAGGCAAGAGATAAATGAGACAGCAGAAGGTAATTTATCAAAGAATCCTAGCTTTGTGTGGTTATTTAGCCCATGTGCATTTGTAATTAATCAGTGTGTGCAATGCATCGTTTTGTTAAATGGCAGCCAGAAGGGAGAAACACATTAAGCTATTCAGTACATAACAATGTCACGCTATGTCTTGGCTGCTGACTGGTGTTATTAGACAGAAACTTGTTGGGTCATGAATTGGCTTACATTGTATCTTGTTGTTTCAAGAAGGAAAAGCTTTAAGGCTGATTGTGGTTTTACTCTACCTTTATATTTTTGGGCTATTTCATCTGCCTACTGATAAATGTGACATTTTTATTCACCTGTTAAACCTGTCATTTTTTTGCGGTTTATGCTACGATTGTATCAATCTGTGGATTTCTGTGGTCTCTGGGTTACTTTGTTGCATGGAGGCATACTTGTTGGTATAGTGAAATGTGTTTGTTCCCATCAGTTGTTATTACATGTAGCTAGTGCTATCCTTTCAAAACTGTTGGTCCAATGTTGTGTTCAATTTCATAGCGGTGGAACTGCCAACTACTGGACAGACTCCTAAACAGCAGGAGCTTCAGAGAGATGCACGAGAGCCCAGACTGAGAGGTGAAGGTAATGAGAGACATGTTTTCATGGCTTTTGTCAAATACTGTGACATCTGTCAGTGCTGTAAGCATGGTCGTTATTGTTTTATTCCAAAAAAATCTAATATATTCCAGATAATTTCAGGCTCTTAACAAGTAAGAAGAGCTGGAAATATGGAGGGAATTGGCAGCTAAATGTGTATGCAGAAGGATATATTTCCTAGTGAATGTGTAAGATGTGTAAATTGTTAGCCCTCGTGGGTTGCTGTTCTGTCAAGTCCATTTTGTGAAAAATACTGCATTTTGTGGAGTTGTTGTGTTTGCTACTCTTGGTCTGTGTTGAATGTCGAACATTTTGATGTTGTGTGTTTATGGCACTATTTGGCAGGACTCTGTGTTGGATCATTATTTTGTGTTGGATTATTGATAGTGATTGTGAGAGATGTTTTAATTGTTGTATTGAGTTTGATTGCTTTGTCACAGATATTGCTTATCCTCATTTTGAAACTTACTGTGTGGACATGAACATATTTAACCTAACTTACAGACATTTGTCCGTCAAATTGTAAACAGGCGACAGTAGACTGGGGCACTTGTGTGTCATCACTGTAAGATTGTGAGGTTAATATTGTGTTTTATCCCAGTTGAAAAGACTGCTACTGGAATAGTTGCAAAACAAGATACACAGAGGCAGATGACCAAAGAGCCAACAGAAGGTATGCAAAGATTTTTCTCTTTATTGGCCTTGCGCTTCTTCTTCCACATCCCGGTCAGTCTTTGTGTTGCCAAATGCAGGTGTGTCTCTATTGATGATTCTTCCTTTCTATGGTGTCTCATGTTATGTGTTTGGCTGTAGCTTGTTTGTGCTGAGCAAGGGGTGGGCAATTGACAAAAATAATTCAATGTTAAATAATCTTTTAAGGTTAGGTTTACAGAATGCCATAGTATGAATCACCAACTATTTTAATAATCGATTAATTGGCTTTGTAAATCTGAATAGTTTCTGTTTTCTTTAGTTCCTCTACACTGTAAAACTAGGTTAATTAATACTCAAAATCTTTGTGGAAACTACATCAAAATTTTTAAGTAGTGGTAATAATAAACCTGAGTAACATAAATATAATACTTACATTTTCTAAAACCTTTAATTTCAGCATACTAAATTACATTGATTCAATGATGTTTATTAAAATGTAATTCCACTGACTAATCCTTTACTCAATAAATGTAATTGCACAACTTCTACTCAAAAAATATAATTGTGCTATACTCAAATACTAATGGAAACTCACTCAACAAATTTAGTCAACTTAAAATTTACTAAATGCATATTTTCATATTTCAGTAATCCTCAAAATTACGAATACAACTCCATTATTACAATTCAAGTTCTCTTTATTAAACAATCATTATCAAAAAAACATCTCCTGTCAATTACAATTGTTTAAAATAAGCAGTCCGGTACAGTGCAAATTGTTAAGTGAAGTAGACGAGGTAATGGAACAATATAAAAGATACCACTGAGCAAAGACCTATGTTTTGAATATCCCTTGCTGTAAGCTTTCAGTTAACATACTGAGCGTATAGATGGACAGTTCAGAAGTGCAATTAGGAGTTTGTAACAAATCCATTTGCAGCCACCTTTCACTTGGGTTGAAGCAGACCCACCATGAGCTTTGTTAGTGACCACAGTGAGGAGTGGCAGCATGTCTGGTTCATCTTCGCTCTGGAAAATTCAAGGTTGGGGTGTCGTGCACTGTATGCTCATCGGTGTCTCCCACACACTTAAAAGGATAGGTTCATGTTGTTCCAAGCCTGTCTTGATACAATACTCACATGCCAAAATGTTATGAGTTACTGGTGGCTGTCATGATTCCTTCTGTCTCTGCTGGCATTATAATCCTTTCCTAATCTGACTCAACTGTAACAGAATGAGATGAAAATTCCCAGTCCTCATTCTAAAGTTCATTAGAAACTGTTATGAGGCTTCAGCAGTCTGACTTGGACAAATCATATCATAAGCATTTTTAGAAGTTAGTCTTTGTGTGTTTACTTGCTGAGCTGCAGTAGAGGGATAGTTCCTGGTAATCACATATGACAATAAACAGAATATCAAATGAAACAACAAATTTGAGCATGTCCTCTTTGGCTTTGGGAAGCAGTGATCGCCATTTTTCACAATTTTCTGACATTTTATAGACCAAACAACTAATCGATTCAATGAGAAAATAAAGAACAGATTAATCGATAATGAAAGTATTCGTTAGTTGCAGCCCTACTGTATACTGATTGATTGATTGATTGATTGATTTTTATTTAGAAGGGACCATGTGCAATTAATAACATAAATGTAAACATTTGATGCATTACACCAGAGTTAGCCTTATGCTAATTTACATCTGCAGTCCCCAAATACAAATAAATACAAATACATACAATATAAATATCGACATTATTCAAAAATACACGGCATATCAAACATAAAACATCAGACATTGTTCAAGAGCATATACCATGTACTTAATGCCCTTCACTGACACACACACACACACACACACACACACACACACACACACACACACCACAATCACAACATACAATGGTACGCCAACACCCAACCCCTTCTCAACCCTACAATAAGAAGGTAAATGTGAGTAAAGGAAAAAATTATATTACCCACTGACAAAATAGTGGGTGCATTGTTGTGAAAGTTTTAGATGTTTTTTTAAGTTATCTTTAAAGGCCCCAAACAAGTCACAAGTTTTTATATCATCTGAAATTGTGTTCCATTGTTTCACAGCTTTGATAGAAAAGGCTGCCTGCCCAAATGCTGAATAGCGAAAGGGTACAGTGCAGCTATATACGGAAACTATTCTAGTTGTCCTCACAGAACCACGATAACAGACAAACTCACGCAAACAGGTGGGGGCCAGACCTTTTAAGATTTTATAAACTGTGCATAAATTTGAGAATATTCTAAAATTTTCAAAAGTTAGTAGATTGTACTTATGTAGTACG
>NC_060155.1:12497986-12499910 GCF_021292245.1 Micropterus dolomieu | reverse complement strand
GTTAATTTCCTTGCCACCAGAGTTAAGTTGTGGTCAGATAAGCCAGTGATAAAATTATAACTTTTTGTTATCCTTTCTGGTTTATTGCAAAAAAAAAAGATCGAGTTGTGTACTGGAGCGTTTTGTGATTCTAGTTGAGCCCTTTACCAGCTGTTCTAAATGGAATTGATCTGTAATTACTTTTAACTTTCTCCTCTTTAACTTGTCTTCCCAGTTAAGATTAAAATCCCCCATGAGAATAATTTTTTTATTCTGGTCACATTCTTTAAGACTGTCAGTAAGTTCTGTATAAAATGTATCATTGGCAGTTGGGGGTCTATAGAGGCCTATAATAATGAATGACATTTGCTGAGACAAGATGACTTTCAGTGCAACATACTCAAGGGAGATAGCTGACTTAAAAAAACATACGTTCGCATTTGATAGAGTCTTTTGCATACATAAGTACCCCACCCCCTTTTCACACAGTCCTGTCTCGCCTAAAGCATTGAAAACCATTCATTGTAAATACATTAATAGGAGTAGATTGTTGAAGCCATGTTTCAAATATACACAAAAAGTCCAAATATGAATTCGCTAATAAATGAGTCAACTGATCGGTTTTAGAGATGTTTAGGTGACCACCGAAAAGCTTGGTTTCTGCTTCGGGTCCCAAACGACCTTTGCATGATTAACTGTTTGAAAAGTTTTATGAGCAATATGTTTTTTAACAGCAGGATTGATGTAGCTGTGGCTGGTGACCCTGTGCTTAGGCTTAAGTTTGTATAATAATATGCTGTGTGGTTCATAAATGTTTCCTTATTTTAAAAAATTGATTCTTAGGTCAGTGATTGGAGTTGACTGATGACGTTATCCAGTTAAACTTACACAATGTGAGAGATGAAAGTGAATTGTTTAATTATGGAAGACGTTGCTGAAATATAGCATATGTACAGTGCCTTGCGAAAGTATTCGGCCCCCTTGAACTTTTCGACCTTTTGCCACATTGCAGGCTTCAAACATAAAGATATAAAACTGTAATTTTTTGTGAAGAATCAACAACAAGTGGGACACAATCATGAAGTGGAACGAAATTTATTGGAAATTTCAAATCTTTTTAACAAATAAAAAACTGAAAAATTGGGCGTGCAAAATTATTCAGCCCCTTTACTTTCAGTGCAGCAAACTCTCTCCAGAAGTTCATTGAGGATCTCTGAATGATCCAATGTTGACCTAAATGACTAATGATGATAAATAGAATCCACCTGTGTGAAATCAAGTCTCCGTATAAATGCACCTGCTCTGTGATAGTCTCAGAGGTCCGTTTAAAGCGCAGAGAGCATCATGAAGAACAAGGAACACACCAGGCAGGTCCGAGATACTGTTGTGGAGAAGTTTAAAGCCGGATTTGGATACAAAAAGATTTCCCAAGCTTTAAACATCCCAAGGAGTACTGTGCAAGCGATAATATTGAAATGGAAGGAGTATCAGACCACTGCAAATCTACGAAGACCCGGCCGTCCCTCTAAACTTTCAGCTCATACAAGGAGAAGACTGATGCAGCCAAGAGGCCCATGATCACTCTGGATGAACTGCAGAGATCTACAGCTGAGGTGGGAGACTCTGTCCATAGGACAACAATCAGTCGTATACTGCACAAATCTGGCCTTTATGGAAGAGTGGCAAGAAGAAAGCAATTTCTTAAAGATCCATAAAAAGTCTCGTTTAAAGTTTGCCACAAGCCACCTGGGAGACACACCAAACATGTGGAAGAAGGTGCTCTGGTCAGATGAAACCAAAATCGAACTTTTTGGCAACAATGCAAAACGTTATGTTTGGCGTAAAAGCAACACAGCTCATCACCCTGAACACACCATCCCCACTGTCAAACATGGTGGTGGCAGCATCATGGTTTGGGCCTGCTTTTCTTCAGCAGGGACAGGGA
>NC_060155.1:12464190-12497886 GCF_021292245.1 Micropterus dolomieu | reverse complement strand
TCCAATAAATTTCGTTCCACTTCATGATTGTGTCCCACTTGTTGTTGGTTCTTCACAAAAAATTACAGTTTTATATCTTTATGTTTGAAGCCTGCAATGTGGCAAAAGGTCAAAGTTCAAGGGGGCCGAATACTTTCGCAAGGCACTGTAGTCAACAAATGCTCACTGGCTTAATAGACTTGTACTGCAGATTAATAGAGATTTGTGGCTGCTGGCTCTGTATAGACTGATTCAGATGTAATCAGACTTAAATGTTTTATCACATTAGTGAGGTTTACAAATGCAGCAGCTGTGACAGTAGACTACGAAGAACTTACATTACCCAACTATATACAATTATTTTTGTCAGAGATGGTTGCCACTTGCCCCTGTGCCCCTGAACTTTCGCCACTGTCAGTTTCAGACAAATGGAAATCAAGTGTAGATGGGATTGTGGTGTCTTGGACATTGTGACTCTAAAACGTGTTTTGTTGTCTTGTTCAGTCAGTTGGTGAAGATTTTCAGTTTATGTTAAGTTGAATTAAAGCCTACAATACATGTCTACAAATAACTTCATTTACAGTAGAGAAATCACCCGCTTCAGCAGTAAAGTTGAACCTGAGAAGCAGGAATCCAAAAGAGAGTTGAAGTACTGTATGTGGTAGTGTTAGTAAGAAACTCCAATAACACTTTTTATGCTAGTGCACTTGTTTCTTTAATGCTCGTTTTGCCAAAGCACATGCTGTGATAGCCTGTGCTACACACTCAGACTGTTATGTTCCTTGTGTCTTGAAGGTTTTTTCTCAATAATCTGGCCCATTTTTCTTTGTTGGCTGATTAGTTGGAAATGGCATCTAGTTGGATTCTATCAATCCTCCTTGTGGATTTCATTACTGTTGTTGTTTTTTTGTGTAATTTTTCAGTTCGCAAAATCCTTTGCTTTAGTAATCTTTAATTCCACTATTATTATTGCATTTGTGCTGCGCTCTGTTCATTACAGTAGATATTTATGGTCTAATTAAATAAATTAAACCTGCAAAGATTCAAAAGCTTGTTGTTTCTGAAGTCATCCCAAAGCTGGATACCAAAGTGAAAGGACCAGTTTTTTTGGCACATGGACATTGTTTATTCCCCTCAGTTTTGTTATGTTTTCCATGTGGAGTTTTTGTATGCTGGTTTATCCGTCTGGCTTGTTGTTTCTCACTTCATATTCACTTGTGAATGTCAGATTGTTGGATTGTTGCTGTCTCCAGATAGAAATTAAAAGCTATGTTTGACAGACTTGATAAATGTTTAGCTGGCCCTCTGTTTTAAATGGGCGTAGGGATAACTGATGTGCGTCAGTGTTGTCATGTGTGTTTAAATATTAAAGTAGCCATACATTTTTCCTGTTTTGTTTTTACTTTCCCAAAGAATGATATGTTCAGTCAGGTAAGTTAAAAATGAACATCTTTTTTAAACAGCTTACTGTAGTCTTCATCTGGTGTCTAATTTGAAAACGAGTTGCAACAATACACATCAACACTTATGTAATTAATTCATTCCCCAGTTCTTCCAGTCATAGTTAATCGAGACCTGGAGAGCCAGGAGGCTGAGGAGGGAGGCAGTGTCATGCTGCACTGTGAGCTTTCTAAACCTGGACTCCACGTCGAGTGGAAGAAGGAAACTCAAGTCCTAACTTGTGGAGAAAAGTACCAAATGAAACAAACTGGATTCACTTATGAGCTACAGATTTTCGATTTAAGACCTGGAGACACAGGAAGCTACTCATGCTGTTCAGAGGACACAATAAGCTCAGCCTCTCTTGTAGTAAATGGTACGATGGAGACCTAGTCATCGTTTCATGCTGTCTTCTGCCATCAAGTCTTTCGTTTCATCTTTTAATCCAGTCTTTTATATCACACTATATTTCTTCATTGCCATTCTTGACCTTGTACTGCAGATGAAAATCTGGTTATTTGTTTTCATTCACCAGCTGCCCAAATTATTTTCACAAAAGAGCTGGGAAGCCAAACGGCTGATGAGGGGGACAGTGTAACGCTGCACTGTGAGCTTTCTAAACCTGGTGTTCCTTTGGAGTGGAGGAAAGGAGAACTTGGCCTTTGTCCTTGTGCCAAGTATGAAATTAGACAAACAGGACACCTTGCTACGCTAATAATCCATGATGTAGACCCAGAGGATTCTGGGACTTATACATGTGACACTGGTCACCGTCAAAGCACCGCACAACTAGCTGTGAAGGGTACGACTGCTAAAACCTTTTGTTAGTAGTGGAGATTGCAAATGAATTTATTTTTTTACTATAAATGAATAAATAAATAAAATGAATATAAGTTATTCTATATTAATAGTATGACTTTTTTTTTTTACCTTAATGTTAGTTAATGTTGGTCGCTGACTATCATCTGAGAGAAACAAATCAAATTTGGGATTTATCAGGATTTAAGGTTTAAGTGACATTGACATGTATGACTCACTTCCACCTCTGCTACTTACTTTTTGACTTAACACAGCAGTTTTTGTTCGTTTGGCGGGCTATAAAAAATGACATCTATATCTCGGTTGTCCTTAATTTTTTCTCCTGATTTCCTCCCCTGCAGCTCAGCCCGTCCTTTTCAAAACCCAGCTGCAGAACCTTGAAATAAATGCAGGGGAGAGTGTTAGTCTTCGCTGTGAGACCACAAAGCCAGGAGCCAGTGTGGTCTGGAGGCATGGTGACAGGGTGCTGGCATCCAGCAGCAAGTATCACCTGAAACAGGAAGGAGCCGTAGTCGAGCTTGTCATCTATAAACTGCAGGGAGCTGACTCAGGAGGATACTCCTGTGATACAGGCAGCCAGAGGACTTCGGCTGTCCTCACTGTGCAGGGTAGGAGCTGTCTATTTAAGACATTTTGATGCACCCTCTGGGCTTAGGTCTTTCTGCGTGTCCTACATCACCATCACCATCCAACACTTGAGCATGAAGTGCCTCAACCTTTCATCTGGACATCCTGTTTGCGTTTGTCTTCTTGACTGCATTTAATGTAGTATTAATTTTCATCCCATGTGTGTTCTTGCTTTGCAGTTCCCTGTTTTCAAAGCACTCGTAGTTATTCACACACTTTTCTGTTGAGCTTCATCACTGATCTGATCTCATCCTTTGTGCTTGTCTCTGGTCTCTCTTCACAAATATTAACACACCCTATACTGTTTTTCTTCACTTGGCACTCACAGTAACATATATTTAATCACACTTTGATCACAATCTGTACAACTTGAACTAAATCTTTGTCAAGCACGTGCTCACTTCAGATAACAAATATGTGACTATTCTGCTGCAATGTATTTGTCAAACAGAGGTCGAGGTTAACATACTGAAATTCTTGGAGAGCTGCGTTGTATACGAGGGCGAAGATGTCTGCTTTGAATGTCTGGTTTCTCATGAGGAGGCTCCTCTGGCCCAGTGGAAACTCCAGGACGTCCCACTACAGAATAATGAAATGAACTTGATCAAGACCGAAGGCCGGGTACACAGCCTCACACTCAGAGGTGTCACTGCTGCTGACTCAGGAACTGTCACTTTCACAGTGGGTAGCCACACTTCCACTGCTTCTCTGACAGTCAGAGGTAAGTGAAATATGATGCATCTTATCTCTTAGGATGAGAATGAATACTTTCCATTTTGCTTCTAGAGTAACATTTGGACTTCTTCTGTTCATTTGACAATAACATCTTCCCTGTGGGACACCTTCCCTCTGTCTTTAAAAGCATCCGAAAACATGGATGCTTGTGATTTCCTTTTCACTTTAAACTGTCTTGTTATCCATTCATCTCACTTGCGTATTTGTATCACGTCTGCACTTTACTGCATATTTTGTCATATTTCTAAAGTATATACAAGTTCACTCCTCTGTCCGTTGAACTAACAACATTTCCTTTTTAACTTCAATTTTAGTATTCAACTTATACATATTGGTCATGCTACTAATGATGTTACTTGTAATTTCTGTTTACAGCAAGTTTTCTGCGCTGTACACTTTATTTTATTTGAAAAAACACCACAACTTCCAAAAGTTGAGTCCTTTCGGGGAAATTTGTTGCATATCGTACCCCATCTTTCTCCCCTCATTTCCTGTCACCTTTATATTATCCAGCCCATCACAAAAGATAAACAAAAGCATTTTTATCCTTTTGATTGTCCCCAGTGTATTTGTATTTTATCTTGGCACTCTTGAAATCCAGCGTGTTGTGTTATGCCACTCACAGACAAACACTAAACAGTACAGCTCGGCTATTTAATGATCCTCCATATTCCATAGTATTTTTAAAAGGTTATTTGTCCATGAACATGACTTTATGAATTTTTGTTTTTTCAGTCAGTGTTTTTCCTTAAACTCTGAAGTGGTTGAGACTGAAGATAAACCTGTGACTTACCTGTTATTTTCAAGCTCTGTCTCGTTTGTTTGGAATTGGTATGATTGTGACTATAAATAATGTAGCTTTTGAATGTGTTTTGTGGTGGCCGTTTTTACCCAAGACAATTTCTTAATCATTCATCCTAATTAATAATGGTCTTTGTGGCAGCTGCACCTGTACTATTCAACAAGGAGCTAGAAAGCCAAGAGGCCACTGAAGGAGACAAGGCCACCCTGTACTGCGAGACATCCACCCCTGACTGCAAGGTGACCTGGCTGAAGGGCTCAACCATACTCACCAATGGGGAAAAGTACAGTATGGAGCAGAGAGCTACCATTCACGCCCTGGTCATACACAAGCTGAATGTGAATGATAGTGGAGAATATACCTGTGATACAGGGGACAAGAGAAGTACCGCTTCCCTGACTGTGAAAGGTAATAGAGCACCACTTCATCTCATCGATGTCTCGTGTCTCCTCTTGTCTTCATCCTCCCTGAAGTTCATATATTTTTATATTAATCCATCCCATTAATAAGTGCTGGAATCTATCTATCTACCTATCTACCTATCTGTCTGTCTATCTATCTATCTATCTATCTATCTATAATAATATAATAATAATAATGATCCTTATTTGTAGAGCACTTTTCAAAAACAAGTTACAAAGTGCTTTAACAAGTGTAAAGAATAATACAAAAAAAAAAACAAGATAAGAGCATGAAAAATTAATATAAAATTAGTAAAATACAATAAAATAAAAGGGATAAAATAAAGTCAAATAAGATCGGGAAAGGCTCTCCTATAAAAGTATGTTTTAAGATCTATCTATCTATCTATCTATCTATCTATCGTTTGAGAAGTGTGATGTCTTTGTTTGAATGTAGTCTGAGTTGTACTTAATTATCTGATAACGACTACACAATTTTCCCTCTTGATATGTGTTGTGAGTCATCAAATTACAGATGGAGTGAATTGGTTTTAATTCAGGCTTGTTCAATTTGGATTATGGTGTAGTTTAGTGTAGTATTTTCTGCAAAATTCTGTAGATTGCCTATTAGTTGTCATTAGAATGGTACATGCCAGAGTAGTAAAGCCATCCTGAGATCAAACTTGAGGCATGAAGTATTAAGTAATTCTTTAAATGAATTTCTTGGTCATGGATACACCATCCTACTGATGCCTTCTGGAAGCTCTGCTGTGATCTGATCACTGACCTCCCACCATCCCATTCACCCTCAGAGCATGTGCGCATCATCAGAGAACTCTGCGATATTACTGTGACCACTGGGCAGGATGCCGTCTTTGAGGTCGAGTTGTCACACTCCGGCGTGACAAACGGGGAATGGTGGCTCGGAGACAACCTCCTCCAAAATAATGATCTGAATCAAATGAGCAGCCAGGGCAGAGTGCACCGTTTGGTCCTCAAGATGGTAACCACAGATGAATCAGGGGATGTTGTCTTCGTAGTGGGAGAAGAGAAAAGTGTGGCCTGTCTTCTGGTGGAGGAGAAACCCAAAGGTAAAGGAGGTGACGTGGTCATTAGAGATTTTTACTCCTCACATCCATCCCCATCGACCACCAAACAGCTTTGTCTTGGCAAATGGAAATCTGCTGGCACCATCCTCTTCAACATCCTACCTTTTAGATGTGTTTTCCATTCTTTGCATTTAGTGTTTGCTCTAAAAAAAAAAATGCTAACACAAATATTACCACTCAAGTGTTTCTCGAGAGATGGATTGTCTTCAATACTTAATTTATCAAATGTTACAATTCATAGCTTAGTTTCTTTATGATGTATATCAACTATTTCTGATAAAATTGTCTGATCTTTATATATTATGCGGTCAAATTTGTGATAGCATATAATAGTCACTGCATGCATGTGTGTGTTTATGTTGATAGCTTTGAAATTAGTTATGCCAAGGCCGTAAAAGGAAGAGAAAAGCAAAAGACTGCATATTAATGCTACCACTATTAAATCTAGTTTCGGGTTTCCCATACTTCCAGTGCTAATACTAGAGAAGCCACACAACACTGTGGCATTAGAGGGTGAAACTGTCACGCTGGCCTGCACCATCTCTGACCCCAAGGCCACTGTTACCTGGATCAGAAACAATGTGGCCATCCAAGCAGGTCTGAAGTATGACCTGAGGAACAACGGCGCATCCCACCAGCTTCGTATCCACAACCTGGTGCCTGACGATTCAGGAACGTACACCTGTGACACTGGAGATGTACAGTGTGACGTCACCTTGACAGTGGAAGGTAAAGAACGATGCCACCTCTAAAAAAGTCTCTTTCCTGTTGATCAGATTCCAGAATGTGGACCAAGATAGGATTGAGATGAACAACTGACATATTCTTGAACTTCCAGTTTCTTCAACCTCACACCCAGTCTGGCATCAACTTTTGTCCCTCAGAGATGTTTGTCTTGTCATCTCAACTATCTGATGCCAAGCTTTCCATCTCAACATCTGATGCAAAACTTTCCCACTTTAAACTCTCACCAGGTGCCCCAGCGGTCTTCCGCAAAGAGCTCATTAACCAAGATGCTGTAGAGGGTGATGATATTATCCTGCGCTGTGAGCTGTCTAAGCCAGGTGTTCGTGTTGAGTGGAGGAAAGGAGGCATGATCCTCCCGCACGGTAAGAAGTATGAGATGAGGAAGGAAGGGTGCGTTCAAGAACTCTGTATACGGAACCTGGAGCCTGAAGACAGTGGCTACTACACCTGTGACGCAGGAGACCAGCTCACTACAGCTTCTTTGGTGGTGCAAGGTAGCCTATACTCAATACTGTTGCATCTGTCCTCGAGTTTACTTAAGGCTAACAATTTATTCTAACAAATAGAATAGTAGGTTTGTTTTTAGGATTGGCCTACATCCTTGTAAACTGTGATGTTGCATGGTGTAATTTTCTGTCTGTACGATATGTTGCTCTGTCGAGTTGATATATTGATGATTATGAGTAAGTTAGAGGCTCAGTATATACATATGTGTATTTTTCGCTCAACAGTGAAAGAAGTCTTCATTGTGTGTGGTCTTAAGACCACCGACGTCTTTGTTGGGGAGTGGGCAACCTTCTCCTGCCAGCTGTCTGGTAGGGCACCTGGCAAGGTGCAGTGGTGGCTGGATGGCACCTTGCTGGAGAACAGCCCCTTTAGCGAGATAGGGCTGAGCCAGGGCTACATCCACACCCTCACCTTAAAAAACCTGGCCACGGATGACTCTGGCACTGTCACATTCAAAGCTGGCAGTTTAACATCAACAGCCAAGCTCTTAGTCAAAGGTATCACGTTATAGAGGCTTAGAGAAGTCTTTTTTTAGACCCTGCAGAATTTTTATTCTACATTTTAAATCTTACAAACACAACATTTGTAGCTTATTTTAATTCCAAGGTTGTGCCAATTTAACAAATGGCAATATTTACCACAACAAGTCCTCTGTTTTCTCCTTAATGATTGGCATTTTCCAAATTCATTTGACCCAATTCTTCTTGAAGAAGATGAGTTAATGTATCATGAATTATTATGTTTTCTGCAGGGTTCAATAAAAAGTCATGGATAGATTAATAGTGGATATTTACATTTCAGTGCATACATATTGCATGAGTAGCATTGTTTCTAATTTTATCAATAATAATAATAAGTTTTCCATGCTGTATGCTTTGAAACAACCAAAACATACAACTGGGTGCAGCACCACAGCAAAGTTTTATTAGAGCAGGCCAGAGTAAATTCTAGGCCCAAACATCTAAAACTAGCCAGATTCATTTTAATAAAAAATATTAATTAGGCTCATTTTATTTCTGCTCCTTATCTAAATTCTCTCTGAATCCTTCCTATGTGCCATATATTGGGCTGCTGAAATGATAAATCAATGATAATCACGATTATGTTTCTCACTTTTAAGATCCTGATTATCTATTACTATTGGTCCATCTTTGTGAACATACTAGTTTTATAGCTCTTGAACACTTTTAAAAGCTACCTCTAATGCCCCTCTAATTTTCTACTGTTGAATTGTAAAGCTTGCTCTAATATAAATATAAACAAATATAAATACAATGGGACATACTGAAGGAGAATGGGATTGATTTAATATGTCTACTCACTGGCAGCTTGGTGGTGCAGTGGTTAGCACTGGGTTCAAACCTTTCTTTGTGGAGTTTGCATGTTTTCTCCATCTCTGTAGGACCAGTTCAAAGACATGCAAGTTAGGTTAACAGGTGGCTCTAATATGTGTCCATACGTGTGAATGTGAGCGTGAATGAAAGTCTGCTGCCCAGGTGCCGTAAAATTGCCCAGCTACAGTCAATGACTATTAGCACACATAGCAGGTGCACAAATGTACCCTTAAAATACCCATCAACCACTCAACAACCATGGCTCTACATTTATGTAATTAGGAAAAATCTGCTACTGTTAATGGCTAACGTCTGCTAGCGTTAAACAGAAAATGACATGCTATTACAAATGTTGTTTTGTGTCTGTTGGAGGTTGTTTTCTCTATGCAGAAGTTGTGTATGTAACAAATTCAAGGCTGGGATTGCACCCAGGCAGAACTAATCTGACAAAAGAGATTGGTCCACAGTCTCTATTTTTGAGACTAGCAGTCCTGGTAGCTAACCAGGTGTTGCTGCTTCACTGCAATGCTTCACTGACATCTCCCTGCTGTTTTATTTTTTCCTGTTCTATGTACATGAACCACTGTCATTTGGTTCGTATAAATTACCTCTTACATTTCAATCCCAGATTCAAGTCTATGTCGCAACCCATTCAGAATTCCCTCTGCCTTTCCATCCAAAATTGAATCTGCCAAAACTTAAAGGGGAGACACACTGCACTAAACTGGCTTGATTCCATATGATAGCATCTCTGGCTCTATTTGGCCAAGTATTTTCTTAAAGTGTCACAGACTGGAGGTACATTTGTGGATTGTGAATGACGTATTTGGCACTGTCTGTCACTGGCAGATCGTCAGTATTTGCATTTGTTGTCAGCTGCAATTCAGAGATGCATTTAAAACCTCTGTTAAAAAAGAAACATTTTGAGTAAATCCCCTTTAACTATGTAGTGAAAGTGCTCTTGACTGCCCTGCAGACACCACTGTGTTTTGTTAAGAAGACATTAGGTAATCACAAAATGCTAGAAATGTGCAGCTGTGATGTGGGATCCCTCAAGTTGTTGTTTCAGACCATGTACTCTTAAACTGTCAAGTGGCACCTGTTCAAGTTTGATGGTAGGAGCCAAAGGCATGATCGTGATTATTATGTGGTTAAATGTGCAGCCCTAAGTGTACGAGTCCCTTGATGATGTAAATGATGTATAATACAAATTTGATGATTGGAGATGGTGGATGATATTCAGTGGGGTTGGTTTTGGTGATGTTAAGGTTTCTTCCACCTTTTATTGTTTATTGTTTATTGACAACAGAAATGTTGTGTTAGCAAAGTGCTGCTCCACCCATCCATGCAGGCCGGCTGCTGTTGAATACTCACATTCCATTGACATCCACTATCCCATCCCACTAAGCCCTGCCCCTAACCTTCAAGCACTAAAACAGCTAACCACCTACACCTACCTTGTTACTCCACTTATCCACCCTTCCTCGCTCATCAGCTGCCAAATGTTCTTGGCGCTTGATTGTGACCATTACCCTGAACCTTGACGGCTGGGCTTTCTGAACCCCTGTTGTTCATTTTGAGAGCTCACATAGGACAATACAGTGGTTGAAGTGGATAGTGAAATATACTTTAAGATACAGCACCATTACACATACAATTTCTATACACTCACATGTGAACATCACTTCAACATGCTTTTAGGGGTTATAAAGCCCATATGTCATTCGGCATGCCCTGCACTTATCCTTATATCTAATGGCCAAGCCCTGACCCTATGACACCTGACCCCAACCTCAGATCCCACAGTTGAAGTGGTGAGCGAGATGGAGGACCTTCGGGTGGTCGAAAACCAACCGGCTGAGTTCATCTGCCAGTACTCAAGGCCGGTCAAGGCTCAGTGGAAGAAAGACGGGCAGCCCTTGCAGCCTGATGGCCGAAGGGTGGTAGTGGAGCAGGACTGGAATGTCGCTCGCTTGTGCATTAGCCATGTGTCCGCTGAGGACAGGGGCACATACTCCTGTGAGGCAGGGGGAACCTACGTGGTTGCTTCACTTCATGTGGAAGGTGAGCTTCCCTCCACATGGAAATAGCACCAACCTTTAGGGAGTCTCCTCTGTTCCCTCATATCTCACAGTTATGTGGCCAATTAAACGGATCACTTGCTGATCACCACAGTTCGTGCCATTTGTTGACAAATCCCAAAATTAAGTGACTTCCTGCAGTCGTCTTAAAATAATTTTTGATTGTTCTTTCTTTTTCCATTTGTTTTCTACAGTCAAATCCATTGACATTGTCCAGGGCCTGGAGAATGTAGAAACCTTTGATGGAGGTGAGGCGCTGTTTGAGTGTGCCCTGTCTCGTCCTGAGAGCAAGGATTGCCAATGGCTTCTTGATGGGAAACCAGTAAAGGAATCCCCTAATGCCGAGATTGTGTCATTTGAGAGTGGTCGTCGGCATCTGCTCCTGCTGAAAGAGTTGCATGTTAAAGACAGTTGCACTGTGAGCTTCAGAGCTGGCACAGCATCCACATCTGCCCAACTCTCGGTCAAAGGTGAGTCCATTTGAACTTTGAAGTGGTTTTCATAGCATTGTCTTGCCTGAATTATACACTCAAACAATACAAATAACTGTAACTGACAAAGTTTTATATTTGATTCTGTGGATTTTCTCTCATAAGGCTGGCAGCTGGACGTTGTGAAGGGTCTTGAGGACAAGGTGGCTGCAGTGGGAGAGAAGGTTGTGTTTTGTGTTGAGCTAACTGAGCCTGTCCCTGTGGCAGAAGTAGCCTGGTATGCTAATGGAGTAGAGATCAAGTCCAGTGACCTCTGGGCTATGAGGGCTGATGGCTGTTCATATCGCCTTGTCCTGAGACAGGCACCTCTTTTGCCACAGCAGGAAATTACATTTGCTGCTAGAGATGCTCTCTCTTTGGCCAAGCTCACCATCATCAGTAAGTGTTTGATAAAAAAAGCGTTTCTTATCTTTCACTTTTTTGTATCTTTATTTTGAAGAATTTAGTTTTTAGATCTATCTCTCTACCTGCAACTCTACATGTAACAGGATGGAGAGGTGGTCTTGATACTACTGAAAACATGACAGATAACCATTGCAATCTGTGTAGCTCTTGATGTTCATAAAAGCATCTAACTCCTGCTTCTTTCCATCCCAACAGCTGTACCTGATCCTCCAGAGGACCCAGAGGTCCTCAGTAAGACTGAACATTCTGTCACCCTCTCTTGGTTCACTCCTCTGCATGATGGAGGAAGTCCCATTCTGGGCTACAGGGTGGAGATGCGGCTGGTAGATAGTGCCCTCTGGCTTCCATGTCATTCTGAACCTGTGTGCAACACGGAGTTTGTGGTTGAAAATCTCATTTCAGGGAGTGGCTACAGGTTTAGAGTGGCAGCCATCAACAGAGCTGGGACTGGAGAGCCTGTTGAGTTGCCTCAGACAGTGCAGCTTGGTGAGTGGATGTGTGGTTTAGTTCATGAAATAGTGTACTGAAAAACTAAACTATAACATTTATTTTGTTGTCATATATAGACAGCTTTATTTGCAGTGTTTTATCAGATTATATGATAGAAGCAGTGTAGAGACATTTAGAAGTTTTTTAGGCTACTATATGATGTTTGTTTTCTCATTGTTACACGGATGCACCCATGCAGACTTTGTTAGGTTTGTATTTATCCTGCAAGTTCTTCTGTGGTTCACACCTCTACTTGAAGCCTTTATGAATGTCCATCATGCTAAGTTGCAATATGTAGAGTTTTATAAGCATCGGTTAAATAGGTTTTGTGCTAAAAACAACAAAGTAACATTGAATACTCCACTGTGGTTATAGGCATAGAGGCAAACCAGGTAGAGACTGAGATACTGGGGCAGCCCAGTCTGCCTCCAGAAGCTGCTGAAGAAGGTGATGTCCATGAGCTTTGGGAGGAATCGGCAAAGAAACGGCGCATGAGTCGAGAGCCTACTCTTGACTCTATCTCTGAACAACCTGAGGAGGACGGTAAAGGTGGTAAAAACAAATCAGGACAGAAGGAGCTGAAGGCATCAGAGAAAGTGGAAATAAAATCAGGAGAGAAGGAGAAAGCCATTGTGTCTAAGAAGCAGACAGAGTCTAATTTGTTCACCAGCTCTGAGGATGAGTCTGTTTCTGGGGGTTCAACGCTTGTATCGTACCTTAAGAAGAGCAGCAAGTCGACAGTCACAGCGGCCAATGAGACAGAGACTCTGACCACTGAGAGGTTCTTCGCACATTTCCAGATGGCAGAGCAGAGAACAGTGCAGCAGACTGAAGTGAAAGCAACCACAATTCAGCAGACAGATGCAAAACAGGTGTCTACAGAGGAGACTAACATCATGGAGATCAGTAAAGAGGATGAGCCTGAGCTCAGAGAGGCTGCCATTAAGATTCAAGCTGCTTTCAAGGGCTATAAAGCCCGAAAGGACATGCGCCCTGTCTTTAAAGAGACCTTCAAAGATCAGACCAAAGAACCTAATGGCACCATACATCTTGAATGTGTAGCAGAAGGTAAACCTGATAAGGTGCAGTGGCTGAAGGATGGAGAACCACTGGCGGATGGAAAGCACCACCATATTGATATCTACAATGATGGTACTTGCTCACTGGTCATCACTGCCATCACCACAAAGGATACTGGGGTTTACACTTGTGAGGTCACCAACAAGTTTGGAGTCTCTTCTCACAGTGCTAAGGTCACAGTAGGAACGGTGAGAGAATCATCTGGGCGACGGCCTCTCACTGTAGGCTACAGTGCCGACAGCGAGGCTGAGAGCTCTTCAGGTAGTGAAATGGATGAGTCACTGAGGCAGGCGAGCAGACGTCTCCGTCGCCTCTTGCGTACTAGTCTCCCACCAGATGTTGAGGAAGAACCATTTGTCAGCGCAGATGAAGGTGACCTGCGTCCCCCAGATCCCCACTCTTACCGGGAGGATGACAGTTACATCTACATTCGCTTTGACTCGTGGGCAGAGGCTGAGGTTGCCTCAAAAAGGTTCCAGGAGATGTTTACAATCCATGGAGTTCCAGTGGAGACCACCATCTTGGAGGCAGGGCCTCTTAAAGTGGAGCTGCGAATTAGAAAAATGGGCTACACACAAGATGGCACACAGACCCCCACACAAGATAGACAGCCTCCTGCATTGCTGACTGGAGCCCCGGGTAAGAAACCTATGAGAGGCTATTAGGATCATTATAACACAATGTTTTATACAAATCATCAATAGATAACTTTTAAAAACATCAA
The DNA here is from genome assembly GCF_021292245.1 of Micropterus dolomieu. NCBI lineage: Eukaryota > Metazoa > Chordata > Actinopteri > Centrarchiformes > Centrarchidae > Micropterus > Micropterus dolomieu. The sequence goes on along the minus strand of NC_060155.1, from coordinate 12,484,116 downwards.
TATTGTGACAATGTCATGTACAGTCTTCTTTATTATACAAAGGAGGACAACCAGATTAGAACAATTAACTTGATCACTTGTTCAAATGTTCACTTAAACACATATGCACATCCTTTAGTTGTTGAAGAATGTTTATCTACAACATAAAAGTGATGCGCATAATGTGATATGTAAGTCCCATGTTTTCCACATTCAGCTTTCTGTACTGTTATGTGCTTACTATTGTTCTTGATACTTAAGTCCAACCAGCACATTTATATATCTCAAATATTTTATGTATTTTATATTTTATGTAATTTTTACTTTTTGAATTTGGGATTATTTGCTCCTGTTACCCAGCTGCCCCAGTCTTCTTGACAGAGCTACAAAGTCAGGATGTTCCAGACGGTTATCCAGTCAGCTTTGACTGTGTTGTGATTGGCAAGCCCCCTCCCACCATTCGCTGGTATAAGGATGGCAAATTGCTGGAGGAGAATGACCATTACATGATCAATGAAGACCAGGAGGGATGCCACCAACTCATCATTACCACTGTGCTGCCCACTGACATGGGTGTCTATCGTTGCACAGCTGAGAACAGCAGCGGCATCACAGCCACTAAGGCTGAACTCAGGGTTGACAGTAAGTAAACATACATTACATGCACACACACGTGTTTGTTTTACAACTACTTGTGAGTACCTTGGCTTGACTACATTTCTTCTGAGTGAAGACCAGCCCTGAAAGCTGGTAGCATTGTTAAAAACAGCTGTTGGTGATGTCTTTATATGTATGTCTGTATTTTTTTGGTTCAGTGGCACAGTTTTCTTTTGTAGAAAATTGGCCAAAATGTACACGATCTGACATCTTGAGTTTGACATGTTGAGCACAGCTATAGCTTGTACAGTAGAAATATCAGGATTGTGTTGTCAGTCCTTTAAATTTATCATTTTTATCTATATTTAGCAGTAATACAAGGAAAATCCATACAAAATATCACCATTTTTCCATAAACTGCAGCAATAGTCTCAATAGGCAATACGCATCTCAACTCACAAATCTCAATTTCTTTTTACCGTTGTCCACATCCACATCTTTCACTCTCTCCCACTACACATGAATTATTGAAATTGAATTCTTTTTGAGTTGATCAGAAACACATGGAAATGTAGGAAATGAATAACTGAAACTGAAGTAATGATTGTATGAAAAGTAGATCTACAAAAATAATACATTTCCAACAAAAAAGCAATTGATTGGATTGAACACACCTGATTGATCAAGTAAGAGTATCCTGGAAATGCTAGCTAAAATTAGATGGCTTAATAATAATAATAATAATCTTTATTTGTAGAGCACTTTTCAAAAACAAGTTACAAAGTGCTTTAACAAGAGTAAAGACAATAATACCCAAAAGACAATAATACAAAAACAATACAAGATAAAAGCAAGAAAACATTGAAAAGACTAAAATACACGTTTAAGATAAATATAAAATAAGTAAAGTAGAATAAAATAAAAGGGATAAAATAAAGTCAAATAAGATCGGGGAAAGGCTCTCCTATAAAGTATGTTTTAAGAAGGGACTTAAAAGAGTTCACTGACTCAGCTGACCTGATTTCCTCGGGCAGGCTGTTCCAGAGCCTCGGGGCCCTGACAGCAAACGCTCTGTCCCCTTTAGTTTTCAGTCGAGACTCTGGAACAGACAACAGACCTCTGCCCGAGGATCTCAAGGTACGTGCTGGTGTGTATGGGACTAAAAGTTCAGAAATATAACAGGGCGAGAGGCCATGAAGAGCTTTAAAAGTGATCAATAAAATTTTAAAGTCAATTCTAAAACATACTGGCAGCCAGTGTAATGAAGCTAAAATAGGAGTAATGTGGTCATATTTCATATTTGTTCTGGTTAAAAGCCTGGCAGCTGAGTTCTGGACAGTCTGGAGTCGATCAGTAGATTTTTGTGTTAAACAAGTGAAAAGGCTGTTGCAATAATCCAGGCGTGATGAGATGAAGGCATGTAAAATGGTCTCGGTGTCCTTAAAAGTTAACATAGATCGAATTTTTGCTATATATGGGGCTTAGTGTAGACATAGTCTAAAACTTCAACTGGTTCTCACAAGGCTAACAAAATGACACAATCATCCTGATTTCACTGATGACTGTATAATGCTGTACATCATATTTTCCATCAGTGTCTTGCAGCTCTGATTATGACACTGCTGCTGATGCCACTGAGACATCTTCCTATGTCAGTGCCAAGGGCTACATGTCCAGGTGAACTTACTATGAATATTGTTTTTGGGTGTTTTAAAATATATTGCATATATTTTATAAGATTGTTTTTAAAAACTGCATTGTTGAGGTGGACTGCTCTGCTTTCCTCGTGCAGGGAAACTGAGACATTTGAGTCTGTAGCCGAAGATGATCAGCTACCACAAGTTGTGGAGGAGCTTCGTGATGTTCATGTCAGTCCAGGTTCACCTATTGCTAAGATGAAGCTCAAAGTAAAGGGTAAGTTTATTAACCACATAACAGCTGATTGTAACTGTCTTATAAATGAAGTCAACTCATAGACAAGTTCCTATGACTAAAGTTAAGTTAAAATTCCAGGTTTCCCCAAACCCAGAGTATACTGGTTCAAAGATGGCCACCCTCTGCGACCTTCAGAAAGGATTCTGTTGCACTCAGAGAGAGACTTTCATGGCTTGGACATCCTGCGGGTGAAGAGAGAGGATATGGGGGAGTACTCTGCTTACATCAGCAATGTAGCTGGTTCTGCTTACTCGTCCGCCCGACTGATAGTTCTGAGTATGTGTGCAAATGCCTTAATAGTTGCCTATGCAAAAAAGGCATGAATTGTTGTATTTTACATTACTTTGAGCTTAAAAATTGCAGATGTTTACAGATACATTTTTATTTTATACAACTTTATTTTGCAACAGATCCAGGGGAGATTATGCCACAAGATAAAAGAGGTAATTTGACAGATAACCTACAAAAATGACTTTAGTAGATAGAATAGTATGTTATAAGTGACTGTGCTTCTGTTTTACACTATATTTTTACAGACCCCAAAGAGCCCCTGGTACCACCCCGCTTCCTTGAAAGGTTCAGCAACAGGAAGGTGAAACAAGGAGCCAGCATCACTCTGTCTGTCAGAGTAGAAGGTTTGTTTACTTTACAGTGTGATTGTTTTAACATCCTTAAACACCTGAAGTCATCTGGAGAAAGTGCCTTTCATCTTCTGTTAAAAATTACTTATTTATTAGGGTTCATACCGCGTAGCGGTCTGATTAACTTAAAATTTCTCACACAGGTGCAGCTCAATGTGCTCTACAAAAAAGGCTCAAGGACTATTAAGGTCCGCCAAGAGTTTTTTTCCGCCATTTTGAATTTTTTGAAAATCACATTTTTGACATTTCCTCCTAGATCGTAACTCCGATTGCCACCAAATTTTCAGTGAATCATCTTTGGATCAAGCCTATTAAAAGTTGTATAAAGCATGTCGATATCTCAATTACTTTTCAAGATATGGCCCAATGAACTTTGAAAGGGGCGTGGCTCTGGACATGAATGACCACAAATCAGCAACCGTAGGGCCAATCATCACAAAACTCACAGGATATACCTGAACAGTTTGATGTACATCCTTCACTAGGGGGCGCTTCAAGTGCAAGACAGGTGCTTAGCATTACACAAATTACACTATAAATCCCATATTCATTCTCCAATCATCACAAATCTTCCAGGATATGTCCTCATAAGTAACTGAAACATGCCCTGAAAGTTTCATTCAAATCGAACAACCGGGGGCGCTATAAATGCAAACAAACTTTAGGGGATAAAACGCAAATCAGGCTACAAAATACAAATTGTTTGTCCAATCAACACAAAACTTGCAGGATACCCTGAAAGTCCCATTCAAATCGAACACTAGGGGGCGCTATAAATGCATAATAATTGGATGTGGAATGAAACAAATCGAGCCATAGATCAGAAAATGCTTGACCAATCGTTACAAAACTTTCAGAATGTGTTTCATAACAATATTCAACCGTATGTGTGAAATTTTTATGATGCCGATATTGCGAAAAAAGGTATGAACCCGCGAATCGCCACTTGCGGCTATATTTATTATTATTATTATGCACTTGTTTTTAATTAACGATAGGTAGATCTCTACATTTAGTCTGTTTGACAATTTTGTTTGTTTTACATTTTTAAATTCATTGAATTTTTGTATTGAATGTAAATATCTTGTAAACTTTGTGTAAATTTGTATTGTATTTAAATTTACATAATGTATTGTTTTTCAACTCATGGTTGAAAAATTGTGTTTTACTTGTGCTATATAGGACTCCTTTGTAAAAGAGACTGTGTCTCAATGGGATTTTTCCTGTTTTTATATATATATATATATAATTATATTATATTAATAATTATTATTACTTATTACTTTTTCAGGGTCTCCCACTCCTATGGTCTCCTGGCTAAAGGAGGAATCAATGGAAGATGTCCTATGGATCAAGCCAGATACCAAGGGATACAAAATAGCAAGCTCAGGGTGCCAACACAGCCTCATCTTGATGGACGTGGGCACAGAATACACTGGGGCCTACACCTGTATTGCTACAAATAGGGCAGGACAGTCCATCTGCACTGCTCACCTCGAGGTCGATGACAGTAAGGAAAGCAAAGTCATCCAGGAATTTTATATAGAAGTTGTTGATGTTATTGATGCTTTGTGTCAGGTTTGATTATAACTGTATAAATGTGCCCCTCCTCCCCCAGCACCACAACAAAAGAAAGAGACCAAAGCTTCAGAGTAAGTCTTTCTTTAAGGTTTGAGATTCATAATGACATTGCACATAAATAAGACACACATATACTGCACAGTAAATAAATGCAAATATGTGAAAGCAAAATTGAACATTTATTTCTCCTCAGGGTTCTTGGAATTACAGTTAGTTCTCCAGAAGGTGAGGCCAGCAGAGGTGAGACATCATTTTATACCCTAATAATTTTTGATATTTATATAGTAACATGACTTCTTTGTAGTCATAAATACTATGCTATTTATGATGTTATTTCCTCTTTGTTTGTCTAAAGAGGCTAAAATACCCTACCTTGGTGAAGTAGGTACAGAGGAATTCCTCATGAAACTCACCTCCCAGATCACTGAAATGGTATCAGCAAAAATTACCCAAGGTAAGTATATATTATTGACTGTTTTGTCTATGCATTCATTTACAAAGAAATTCTAGTTACAGCACAGTACTTTCTATCAGACATATTGAACAATGTTAGAATATGTGCTGGGGGACTTCCCGAAAGGAAGCAAAAAAAGGCCTCACTTGAGTTAACCTAAACAGTTGATTAAATTTTAAGTGTTTACCGAAAACTAAGCTTAGAGTAACATAATCAGGCTTATTGAAGTCTAGTTTAAACAAGATAAAGCAATCAATTTGTTAGCATGTGACTGCAGCCCCCATGAAGCTTTGACAGTGAGGCAATGGCTTAAAGTAATGGAATATGTTGTTGAATAAATTATTTTAGCTTGGTAACTTGAATTAGGTGTTCAAATTTAATGTCCAGTAAAGTAGTAGATAGCCCCTTTAGCTTAGAATATGGACAAAAAAAACAACAACACAGGAAGAAACAGAGGCTAGCTGGGAAGCTAGGTAGCTGTGGGACATCGGCTATCTGTAAACAGTAAACACTCAACCTTCATGTACAACTAATATCTAACACTGGTTAACCCTGGTGTTAACATGGGATGAAACAGAATCACAAATTGTTTTATTGAGTGTGAAATGATTAATTACGTCGCCATCACACATGCAGCAAGCTAACTGTGACCAGATAACATACTAGGGATTTAAATGTTGTGGACACTATCCAGAAGGAGACCCTATCTTTTAAATCACCCGGTGTTATCTGTGGTTGAAATAAAAATCTGAAGTTTGCCTGTCCCTTTACTGCATTTTGCCATTAACGGTTTTGCTAGTTGCTCATGCTAAAGAGGCAGAATGCATACCAATAATCCACATGTTATGCTGGATAAAGTGCTTCTCTTAAGTGTTTTGATAAATCCTTGTCAGGTTTTGTTGAATTCAGTTGAAACATGTTGTTTAATCGGAATCCTTTAGCACTTCAATTCTTAAATTAAAATACACTATACAATAGATTTGAGGTTGAAACCAAATTTGACAAAGTCCTTTTCTGCTCTTCTGGTGCTTGTTTTTCAGCATGTTTTGCTTTATCCATGAGTATATAACTTAAAACCTCTCATTGATCCATATATAAATAATTTCTTTACCACTTTTACATCCATCAGTTTAGCCACCCAACCAATTACATGCTCATCCAATCATGAATTTGTTATTCAGACAGCTTACAGAATCATGAAGTGCTCCAGTGGATGAAATCTTGGCCCAAAACTACCAGTATGTATCCCAAGTACATCAGTTTCACTATATACATTTTCCCATTGAGGTATTTTTATAGCATTAGATGGCTCGGTACATGACATGTGGAAACAATTTTGATTTACATTTCCTTTTACATAAATATACAAAACATGTTTTATATAATAAGGTGCAGTCACATCAGTCTACTAATTTCTGTCAGAATTATTATTGTTAAAACATCTTTTCCCTTTTCATGCTGTCTGTGGCCCCTTTATACCTCCTTATGCATCACCACTCCTGTGTTTTGAAAATGTATTTCAAAATGATTTTGAATGACTCTGACATCTCACCAACGTATAGCCGAAAATACATGCTCACAGACTGACATGTATAAGGAGAGCTCAAATAAAAAGTACTGTAGCTTTTTTGCATGTTGTCACAATACTAACACAGTCATAGCAAAGCATTTAGAATGAAGTGATTGTTGTGGGTTTTCTTTTTTTATCTAAAATAAATATGTAATTATTTAGAAGTCAAATATAAAATGATATAAGAGGGTAATGATTTAAATGTTTTGAGGAACATTACCAAGTAAATAAAGCACCAGTAGATGCCAGCAGAGAGTCAGTTATGGCTTGAAACAAGCTCTGATGAAAATGAGTGGAGTGTGTACTAATAACTGCCACCAAATACAAGCCAAAAAAGCCGATTTCTTTTCATCTCAAGCAAAGTACAGTATGATAATTCCTTACTTTGCTGTAACATCCTGTTTTTGTGGTGTATAACAATAACAGTTTAAAAGATCCGCTCCAATATTATTTGCACAACTGACCTGTCTTCCTCTGATTGCCTCCCTCCGCCCTTGATGCCCCAGCTTCATTACGCGTACCAGGTGTTGACAGTGATGACGAGACCAAGACCCCTTCTCCATCACCTCATCACGGTCGCTCGCATCCTCCCTCCCTCATTGCTGACTCCTCCTCTGAGTCTGATGAGGGGGATGCTAGGGGAGAGGTGAGTGTTTGCAGTGTGATATGTTGTTGTCCAGAATTGTTTGATTTACTATAAACCTCAATGTTTGTATTGGTCATAGATATGATGAAATCACCCTACATCAGGTAACACTATATAATCTGGTGAAGACCTGAATGTTACACAGACTAACCAGAATGGCACAATATCCCTGCAGTGTTCCGATTTAAGTTATTTGTATGTTGACTCAGTATTATGGTACATTGCCTTTACATACAATAAAGGTTTCACATTTTAGTCTGTCTTAAAAACATATTTACATTCCCATATATGTTCATTGAAATAGTTTTTCCATGGTGGAATCATTTAGCAAGCCTAGTGCTTGTTCTTGGTGGGAATTGTTGGGTTTCTGTAAATATTATCACAGAGTACGGTCTAGACCTGCTCTTTTATGAAAAGCACTATGAGATAACTATTGTTGTGATTTTGCACTATATAAATAATATTGAATTGAATTGAAATTAATTTAACCTGTTCTTACTGGTCATTCAGAGCTCCCTCCCTAATGGGCATGATAGGGGACAAAATCCACAGTCCTCAGTAAAAATGTAGCTAAAATGAGGCTTAAGCAGTCTAAGTTTGTAAATGGGCAAAATTTCAGTACTTTTAGTATGAGATTCAGTCTGTGTGTTTTCTTAGACAACTTTTCTGTGCTGAACTGGTGGAGGCAGAGTAACGCAACGAGGGAATTTTGTAACAAAAAATGGTGAGAATTTGGAACATAATTAAAATAATCTGGCGATCTCAGACCACTGAAGTCCTGTATTAACGTCAGATAAACTTTGAAATACATTTTTGCACAGAATGAGGATTGTAGATGTTGTCCCCCATATCTTGCGTTGGAAACGTATTAGGAAGGGTGCATTAATGGCCAATATCAAAAGGGTCAGTGATTACACCAAGCTAAACTTGTTTCATATGGGAATGAAAAATGTGAATCTATCCTTTAAGACTATATTTAATTAACATAATCAAACGTCTCTATAACAGAACAATTCCTGAAATAAAACATTTGTTCTTTACTTTAGTTAAAAATAAAACTAGGACTCCAAATGAAAGCAGTGCACAACAGTTTAAACATTTCACTTGCAATAACCTGACATTAGTTAACTACACACAACAAGCTCATACCTATCCTATCTGGTCTTTGATCTTGTTATAACTTGGATAATAGAGGCAGGAGATCTAATGCTAGTATTTGTAAGCAATAACAAAATATAATTTGAGAAATAAGGAGAAAAGTGTAAGCCTTTAAAAGTAGAAGTAGGAATGTCCATAGACCCAAGATTGTACAAGAATACACAGCTTCCTGCATTAAAATGTTATGACATTTTGTGAAACCACATGTGCTGTCATTAGTATTCATATTTTTAACAGATGTTTGACATCTATGTGGCAACGGCCGACTACAACCCCACCATGGCATGCAAAGAATCCATCTCTCTAAAGGTGGGACAGTATGTTGAGGTTTTGGACTCGGCTCATCCACTTAAATGGTTAGTCCGGACTAAACCCACCAAAACAACACCATCCCGCCAAGGCTGGGTCTCACCGGCCTACCTTGACAAGAAACTCAAAGTATGTCTTAAAATTACAGCTAATGATCCTCCAACATAACATCTAAACTTTAAATTCTTGAGGCCTTTAAACATTTTTATAAAGTAATTAAAAATGTGTATTCTTTCAGCTCTCTGCTGATACAGGTGACCTTCCAGAGACCAGTGTAGAGGAGGTGTCTGAGGGTGAATACAAGAGGAAATTATTGTAAGTAAAGCATATCTGCACCCACTTAGCAAATAATGGAACTAAAGGACAATCATAACCAACTGTTATTTCATGTCCCTAGCCAACTGATCCAAGACCTGATAAGTAGTGAATCAGAGTTTGTAAAAGAGGTAGACTTCTTTACCTCCCATCACCTGAAGCATGCAGATAGCCCTGATGCACCGCCTGATGTCAGCAGCCAGAAGGATGCCATATTCAGGAACATTGATGATATCAAGTCCTTCCACCACAAGTGAGCTAACCTCTTTGACAACTTGTCATTTTAGTTAGATTTTTGAAAAAAGAAAGTAAAGAACATGTATTCCATACCCAGAGAATATTCTTCTTTCAGAAAAATATAACAAAAGAGAGTAAGATTTACAGTAAGATTTTCGATTCATTCATTTCCCCACAATCATTGTTTTTAGGGCATTCCTCCCAAAATTGAACGACTGTGAGACAGACGATGATGTAGCCATGTGCTTCCTGAAGAACAAGGAGGGCTTTGAGAAGTACCTCCAGTATCTTGTTGGTCAAGGTCAGGCTGAATCTGTTGTCAGTGACAAGGCCGTCCACCACTTCTTCAAGGTAACACCAGAGCTGTTATTTCTGAACTGTGGATTATGCCGTGTGCAAGTAATTTGTTTTGCCAGCCTAGTTAAAGCTGTAATTTCATTGGTAACTTACTTTTGTATTCATTAGTGCGACTGCCAAGGGACTCTGCATCAGTATAATCATTTGAATTTTAAAATTCTCCCTTTCATTACATTGTAGGAGTACATTGAGAAAGAGCAAGCCAGTGCAGACCCTGCAGACCCCCCTGTACGCAGCATCAATGCCTGCCTCCAACAACCACTGGAGAGGATTCAGAAGTACAAGGCCGTCCTCAAGGTGAAATCGTTGACGCACAATATGAAAGAACTCTTGTGCAGTTCAGTTCTCTGCATTATACATAGGAATACTTCACTTTCATGTTTAAGGCAGTTTTATTGAAATCTCATCCCCAACATCTTCAGGAGCTCATTCGAAACAAGGCAAGAAATGGTCAGAACTGCTGCCTACTGGAAGAAGCGTATGCCATGGTATCTGCACTCCCTCAGCGCTCTGAGAATACCCACCACGTCTCCATGATCGAGAACTATCCAGCCACACTGGAAGTATTAGGAGAGCCAATAAGACAGGTAGATAGAGTTACTGTTGCATTCCAGACTAGTACAGCGATCCGAGGCATGAATGAGTTTGTTTGATGTTTATGTATTGTATGATTTTTCTTTTCTTTTGAAACCAGGGACCTTTCCAAGTGTGGGAAGGGGCTCCAGGAATTAGGACATCCTCTAGAGGTCACCATCGCCATGTCTTCCTGTTTAAGAACTACTGTATAATCTGCAAACCCAAGAGAGACAGCAACACTGATACACAAGCATATGTCTTTAAGAACATGATGAAGGTAAGACTTTTAAGACTTACTTACTGTCTAATCTTTCCTGACCAGCACCCTGAACTGTGTTTTCTGTATTCTTCATCCTGTTGCAGCTGAATAACATTGATGTAAATGAGACAGTTGAGGGTGATGACCGTGCCTTTGAGATCTGGCATGAACGTGAGGACTCTGTGAGGAAATACACCTTGCAGGCCCGAACTGTTACCATCAAGAACTCGTGGCTGAGAGACCTCAGAGAACTGCAGCAGCGATACAGCATGCCTGCCTGGAGTAAGCAGAACACACACAGTCTAACTTTTTTTCTGTATTGTACTCTTGTTCATCACCACTTTCAAACATAACCTTCCATGATTAATCTCCTTTTACAGGCCCTCCTGACTTTGATGAAATCCTGGCAAACTGCACAGCAGAGCTGGGACAGACTGTTAAGCTGGCCTGCAAAGCCACTGGAGTACCCAAACCTGCAATTACTTGGTACAAGGGTACGTCATTTGCACCACATTTTATAGGCAGACAGTATATAGACTAATGGTGAGTTATGATGTGTGCCCGTAACTGCTGAGTGACAGACTAACTTCTGTATACAAACAGTATCTGAGGTCACATGTGTTTGATCAGTACATTGGTTTATTTGCTGAATGTAGATGGACGTACTGTGGAGGCAGATCCTCATCACATCATCATTGAGGACCCTGATGGTTCCTGCACACTGATCTTGGATAACATGACAGCGGATGATTCTGGCCAGTACATGTGCTTTGCCACAAGCCCAGCTGGCAGTGCCAGCACACTCGGCAAGATAACTGTTCAGGGTAAGTGGCATATAGAGTCCTAAAATACCTGAATATTTAATTTATATTTAAAAAGTTTTTGGAATTCAGTAATAGATTTTGTGAAGCATTTATTATGTTAACAATTTAGCTTTTTCAGAGATCGCTACAGCACAGTATTTAGTATTTTTACTATGCTCATGAACCTCTATAGTATTTAAACCAGACTGTATACAAAGGTGGACAACACATCTCCCCTACCTCCAGCTATACAAAATGAGGCCAAAATATCCAGGACATGCTTTCTTGCGCTTGCGTGATAGGGGTTGGAGCTGCCATATCAAGGTCCCGCCCATACACCCTGCCCACTCAATTGCGAGCAGGGCTCAGCTGTCAATCATGATGTGAAATCCCCTTTTTATATATTGATCATACATCACTTTCTGAGTCTAGGTTCTGCTTAAGGTTTCTACCTGTTAAAAGGGAGTTTTTCCTTGCCACTGTTGTCTAGTGCTTGCTCATGGTTGGAACTGTTGCGTCTCTGTAAATAATACTACAAACAGTATGGTTAAAAGTAAAGTTATGAATTGGCTCTAAAATGTAATTGAAGCATGATAAAAACTTTCTAAAATGACAGAAACCATCTTTAGAATACATTTAATTGACATGTACTTGGATTTGATGTGTCAGTTTTGCCCATGTCCTATTCACTTACATCGGGGAACAATATTGCAGCCAGCCACCAGGGGGCGACCAGGATGTTTTGCTTTAACTTTTGGGGAGCTGTCATGCCATCCATCTTTATATACAGTGTATGGTTTAAACATGTATAATATTTTGACATATTTCTTGAAGTGCCTCCTCGTTTTGTGAATAAAATGAGGAATGCTACGTTTGTCGCCGGTGAGGACGCTCAGTTCACCTGTGTCATGCAGAGCGCCCCAAGCCCCAAGATCAGGTATGCATACGTTAATGAAATTTGTAGAACACTGTGATTAAATTCAAGAGTTCCTTTGAAACTTCTTTTGCCCTGTGCTGTGCATTAACCTCTGGCTGTTTCCCTGTTTTTGGTGAAGGTGGTTCAAAGATGGCAGGCTGCTGACTGACCAGGAAAAGTATCAGACCTACAGCGAGCTCCGTAGTGGGGTTCTGGTCTTAGTAATAAAGAACCTGACAGAGAGAGACCTGGGACACTATGAGTGTGAGGTTGGTCAACAATAAAAGATCATACTTTAATCACAACTTTATCATAGTGTTATTTAAACTAATATGTCGAGGAGGGAAAACATAAACACTGCTTGTGCGTATAAATTCTGTGCAGAATAACCAATCAATCACTTTAATTCAGCTTTATGATTGTGTTTGCATCCAAGAGCTGACTCTAAGTCAATCAGTTAACAACTATAAGTCATCTTTAGGACTCTAAAAATATATTCCCTGCTTTTGCCAGTTGTCCAACCGTCTGGGCAGTGCCAAGTGTGCTGCGGATTTAGTTCCACCCTCTGCTTTGGCTCGCACTGGTGAGCAGGCCATCACTATTGAAGGTAGGAACACTGACTTTGTCCTTACAAAAGGAGACTCTGAATAATGTGCACTTTTTTCCATAATAATAATGTTATTAATGCAGATTTAAATATACATTTAAAGATGCATCTCATACTCTAGATGTAAGAGTCTTATTTGGTTTATTAAATCTCCTTCATTCTGCTTCCCCCTGTAGTTACTGAGCAGGAGACTAGAATACCAAAGAAAACCATCATCATGTAAGTGTGAACTGGCTAAAATTATCCTTGTGTCTGAAGCATGTTTCCTGGTTGGACATCAGATCATTCTGTAGACAATTCCTCTGTGCATTTCATGTCTTCATAACTTCAGCAAGAAATGTTACCTAGACTATTAAAAAAATGCTTCATATCTAACTGATCCTTTGTCAACATCAAGAATCTTCAAGGGTATTTGTTTCAGGATCCTCTGCAGTTGCTGGCTTTGTCAGACATATGCACTGAATGTTGTATTTTTGGCCCTGCTGTGTAGATATTGCATTGCTAAAATGGCAATTTTTTGTATGTGTGTGCTTCTCTCTGTTGCCCATGTATGAATTGTTGGGAACTACTTAAAGCCCGAGTGCAAAGGATTCTATCACAAGGATGATGAAAGGATGGGCTGTCCTCACCAGGGTGCTGTCATCTTTAACCGCCAACTTTATTACTGCAGCTGCTCACTCAGCATTTATATTTGAGTCCAACACTTCTTACTGTACCGACACACAGCATGCAAGCTTATGGTGGGAAGCGCTGACTTGATGTCAAACTTTCCTGTCTAGTTTTTGAGGAGTCAGCTTTTCCTATTTAGTTACATAGCCCTGTGTCATTTGTACTGGCTCATGAGCGGCGGTGTACGCTCACCAGCTTTAATCAACAGAGTGAAAACTGCATGCAGCCTGGCATTTTGTACAGAAAGTCTCTAATAATGTCTGTTGTATTTTTCTCTTCATGCCAGTGAGGAGACTATAACCACTGTGGTGAAGAACCCACGTATGAGGAGGCACAGGTCCCCTGGCCTGACTGTTGTTGGAGCCCACCGCTCGGAGACCTCCACCCCAGAGCCCCCTGCAGCCAGGCCGAGGAGGATGCCCACTTCAAGAAAGACCACCATCCCAACCCTCTACGTCACTGAACCCGACCGTGCTGAAGCCAGAGCAATGGAGAGCAAACCCAGTTGGGTTGAGGTAGAGGAGGTCATCGAGTATAAGGTCAATAAATCCCCCAGGCTGCCCAGGAGGAGAGGCATCTCACCTGCAGGGTCTGATCGTGCAGCCACTCCCTCCAGACCCAAAAGGTCTCCACCAGAAAACCCAAACGCTAACAATTCCAACAACAAGCTGGTGGAGCAGGCCCTGCAGGGAGATGTCAGCAGCCAGCCGCCGTCCTGGGATGAAGAGGAGAGCAATGTTACTTCTGACTCTGTCTCTGGAATCACCGGAGAACCACATGAGCTCTCATCTGTCCTTACGGGAGCTGGAGAGGACAGCGATGACCTGGATGATCAACAAACTGTCATCTTTGAACCTGATGATGAAGATGATGATCGTAACTCATTCGGACTGCCAGAGCCTCAGATTCTGACCCAAGGAGCCCGAGTCCTGACCCTCGAAGACTTGGAGGACTACGTCCCAGAAGAAGGAGAAACCTATGGCTCCTCCAGCATGCACAACCTTGCTGCAGAAAAGCCCTGTGAGATCTCAGTGCTCCAGAGGGAGATCGGCGGATCCACAGTGGGACAGCCGGTGCTCCTCAACGTGGGGCGGCCCGTAGTGGTCCCAAGGCAGAGGAGTGGCTTCTTCGGTCGCTTCAGGGATCATCTCTCCAGCAGCCTTTTCTCATCTGCTGTCCCCCAAGCCAGCGGAGCCCGGTCCAGGACGGAGAGGCACGTGCCCATCCAAGTGAGCCACGCAAAGCTGGAAGTGAAGCCTTCATACTGCTCAGAGGTGCAGAGAGTTGAGGGTGGGCAACAGAGCTTTAAAACCAAAGTGTCAACGCAGACCTACGGCTACACATCAGTGGGCAACCCAGTCACTCTTCAAATCAGTGATAACCTTTATCAGAACCAGTAGTAGCAATTTGGTACCATAAACCATCTTAGTCTTAAATGGGGACATTTCTACTTACATGATGCATAAGACATATCCTAACCTGAAGTATATTTGCTGCATTTGACAAACCATTCCATTTTGAAGCTGCCCATCAGAAAACAGGCTCTGAGTCTTTTTCTTGCCAAGTGGTTAGAGTCAGATGGTCTCTTTAGACGAGGCGAGTTGGAAAATGTAGTTATAACTATGTCACTGTAAGTCAGTCCCAAACAGTGGACAGAAACCAAGAAATTAAGGTTTGACATTTTACTGATGAACAATTTCAACGACTGTTATTGAGTTGGAAAAAAAAAAAGGAACACATTTTTAAAAACAAAATCATGTTTCCTTCACACAATCAGGAACCTTGACCCATCAATATTAACTCATCCAGGCAGACTCTTGCTATATACATAAACAAATAGTTATATAGTATATTTAGATATATATATTTTTTCGGTTTTACTTTTGTACCTTTTAAGAAATTATGCCTTTTGCAGTGCCTTGGATTTCTGGAGCAGCAAATGTTGGAACTAGTCATGAGGTCATGTCTACATGTTTCTACTTCAGTATTGCTATACATTTATTTAAATATGCAACACTGATTATGTAAATTCATTTTACATAACAGAACTTTGGTGACCGTTGTGGTACATGGGCTATTGTCGAGTTTAATCAAAGCTGTGTGGTCAAATTATAGTCAGTTTGGCAAAATCAAACAGAAGTTCTCTACTACTTTGGTTGTTTGTGAACGATTTATTGGTTTGCAGCTTATGACACTTCTCCGAGAAAATCATTTGGTCGGTGAACTGACAACCTGTTTCACATCTGAGCTGTGTTTGACTGCATTTACGTAATTTATTATTGCAAAACATGTTTCTGCCATTGTGAACTGAATGATATACTCTGCTTTTTAGACATTTTGTGTATGTTAATGCAGTGCAATTTCCTGTGAATACACAGGATATCACAGAGACATTGATATGCAAGTAATAGATATTTAGAGGAGTGACTGCATGTATTTGCTTTTCCAAAGCATATGTGTTCATCTGGAGCAACCAGATCTGTAATTTCATATTTGATGTTTGTGCAAAGTACTTGAGCTCACAGAATTTACTACCTTCTCAATCCAATTTAAAAAGTGACTAGAATACAGTAACTGGCCTCTTAAAGATTTGTGGTTGTGTTGTTTTTAAAAGGTATTTTAGTTAGTTACAAGGATCATGTTATTTATTAACATTTAGGCAATAACAGATTGGAATTGCTTGTACTATATATGTGTAGTTAGGGGAAAGATGTTTGAGTACTCTGTGTTTAATCTGAATTAAATAAATGTACTGCAAATAATAACTATGGCCAGTTTCTTTCACAGTTGTTATTTATAGCACACATACAAATAATTCTTTCAGTATTTTAGTGTAACTTATTAAGTTTTAACAGACAGTGTTCCTGCTGGACGTTTAATGGACTTCATTTTTTTCACAACATGCACATTATTAACAGAGCTGGTTAAGTGTTAATGGAAAGCCAGAGAACTGCATGCATCTCAGAGAGTATGATGTAACATTTAATTACTGTATAAGTGGACACTTTAAAATTAAAAAAAACTTGACTGTTATGGAGAAAAAAAATATACAAATTACAGATGAGTCATAAATATTCTCGGTTTTCAAGTAAAAGGAAATTTGTATGCTTGATTCTAAGCAATGTAATATAAAAACATGCCAAAACTTTAATTGTCCTGTAATGTTAAAACCCCCTCCTTTAGCTAGGAATCAAAACAGTCCACTGAATGTCATTTTACTGGACAAGTTAAGCTACAAAATGATAGTTACACAATATAAAAGTATTACAAATTTAAAACTAAAAGTAAAATTGTTCTGTTATAAAAAAAAAATAAAAAAGCTATATTATAAGCAACATTTTCTACCTCTACCAACTAGAGCACATATGGTTAACCAGCAGACCAAACTTTAATGGAGTTAGCACAGGGTCCTGACATCAAACTCTCACTGTCTGTGTCTCCAGTACATTTCAATGGGTCTGTTTCCCCATCAACAGAGTGCGACTGGCAGCACAAAAAACTCTCAAGTTATAAGAGTAGCATAACTCCCTACCTCCAACCAACACGATACCCAGAAACTCTTTCAAACCCTTAAAATACTCTCTGTTTAGTCCAGGTTGGTGGGGAGGATATAACATTGCTGGAAGTGGTATCTGTGTTTAGTAAACCCAACAGAACATCAAGTAAGCATTATTGGAGTATTTTTTCTTCATACAAATCAAAATAAAAACATGGAAAGCGCTTCCCGATAGTTAAAAAAATGTTCCACTTTACATTATGTAATGTATAATTCGGTAAACCCTACTGTACGTATTCATAGACCACCATCTGAGGGAATGTTCACGACTGGAATGGAGGTCTGTGGTTTTGTGAGGAGTGGCTGGATGGGACCAAACAAACGAGGCAGACTGCTGCTGTGTCTTACGAAGACATGTTGACTTTCTTGACCTTAGTAATTTCCTAGAGAAGGAAAAGAAATATTTTTTTATGCTCCCAATACGAGTAGGTCATGTTGGGCAGGAAATACAAACAAATCTACAACAATGGACTAAGAAATTCAAAGCCAGATGGCACAGTTGAATTTGCTTTTTGCAAGATTCTCGTGTCAGTTGCTTTGAAGACAACTTCGTGTATATCTGTGACATGCTAAAATGAAGTGAAGCTAAGCCCCGCCACTCCTAAATACTGTTGCTATGCCTGTCATGCTTTTCCCTTGCATACCACATATGCAATTTATAATAAGGGGGGCAGATCAACCCCTAAAAATGTACATGAAATTTTGAGCCAGTTGGTACTTGATTTCAGACAGAAGTGGAAAAAAGCAGTCATCTCACTTTTAGTGGGGGACTGTCAATTTTATCAGCTGTAGCTAACTAAGCTAGCGAATTAAGCAAAAGTTAGCTACATGAGTTGTTTGAAAATCCTTAATGTACTAGTTGTGCTAAAGTTACATGCCTCGGGCAAAGAATTATCCTCATCCTCATTGACAATTCATGAAGGGGACATGGAAATAAAGAAACAGCAATGTTCTTGTATTGCCATGTAGAGCTAGTTAGCCAAAATATAAGATCATACTATTAGCTAACATAATCCTGTTTGGATTCTTACATTCTTGGACAGTCAAGACAGAAATTAGATATAATCTTTATTGTTAGTATTTACAGTTTTAACGTTCCATGAGAAAAGGATTTTAGGATGAGGCCTCACCAGTGTGTAAGGCAAACGTAGCGTAGTATAAACTCCACCGAATCCAAGAAAGAAGAGGACAATGTAAACTTATATATAGACTGTGGTAAACTCTGGTACATTATGTGTGTTGATTATCTAAAGTCAAGGACTGTGTTCTACATGAGTTAACTCACCTCCAGAAGGGCATTTTTTAACTGCCCATAAGCATCTTCCAAATTATCATTGACGATTACGGCATCAAATACACCAGGTTCTTTACCTAGAAGGAGATATACTTATGTTCAAAGTTGTGTTTATGAAGTTTATGTGGTTAAATTTTTTCAAACAAATAATAAATACTCACTAAACTGCATGTCCACCATGGCTGCACGTAAACGCTTCTGGAGGTTCTCCTCTGACTCGGTTTTTCTGTCTCTTAAACGTTTTTCCTAAAAGAATACAAATCCACAAAATGCTTTGATGTAAAGAAAGTTTTCAGAAATATTCTGAGCGTCCAAAGCCTGTACGACACCCAGGATCTTCTCTCTCACGGGAAAATAGGAACCTCCAGACGTGTGTGCAGGGCATAAATTAAATTAAAAGTGCATTTCCTTCTTTGCTTACCAGGACAGCCATGGAGGGTGGCTGGATAGAGATGTAGATTGGATTGAGGTCCGTCGTTTTGATGTTCCTCACACCCTGCATGTCAATGTCAAGTATACAGATGAGGTTCTTTGCCTGGACATCTTGCACAGCAGCTTTACTTGTCCCGTACATGTTCCCAGAAAACTCTGCGTTCTCAATGAAATCGCCTTTGTCAATACCCATTTGCATCACCTCCCGTGTGACATAATGGTAATCTGAAACCAGAGAAAGGAGACATAGGGAATACAGATAAAGAAAGCTACAAAGGTTATTTACTGTAACAGTGCTCGTGAAAGAAGAGGAACAAGCAGTACCTTTGCCATTCTCTTCTCCAGGTCGAGGATTTCTTGTTGTATCTGCAGATTGATAAGACATTTAAACAATTATTAAAATATTTGCAGAATAATTTTCTGTCAGTGGACTCATCGATCAATTGACTAATGATCGAAGCAAAAAAAGAATATGGGTCCAGCTTCACTGGGTTTTTTTCCAAACAAAACACAGAAAATCTTAAACATTTTTAATTTTACTGTTTTATGACATTTTATAAATGGATTAATCAAGAAAATAATGAAAGTAATCATTACTTGTGACACCACGATAGTGGAACGAGCTACCACATGCCATCAGAGCAGGGGCATCACTCTCTAACTTCTTTTAACACCTCTAACCCCTAACATGCACTTCCTGTGCCCTTCTTCTTCTATCCCCTTACAATTCTCTTGCATTGATTGCACTTTTTTAACTTTTACTTCTTTCGCTAGGTATTTACCCCATTGATGCCATACATGCTATTAGCTATTACTAGTGTTTATTGCTGCCCTTACTAGTATGTCTTGTCAGTTGTTGATGCTCTGTTAATGCTTGTATGCTGTTCCTCAAATGTAAGTCACTTTGGATAAAAGCGTCTGCCAAATAAGTAAATGTAAATGTAAATTTAGTTGCTGTCCTATTTGAATAAAAAATTGCTTTTGCTTGTATGTGTGATATTAAGGACACATGTAAAACATCCACATCTCCATCCA
>NC_060155.1:12396461-12464090 GCF_021292245.1 Micropterus dolomieu | reverse complement strand
GATGTAGATTGGATTGAGGTCCGTCGTTTTGATGTTCCTCACAC
This sequence comes from Micropterus dolomieu, assembly GCF_021292245.1. Taxonomy (NCBI): domain Eukaryota; kingdom Metazoa; phylum Chordata; class Actinopteri; order Centrarchiformes; family Centrarchidae; genus Micropterus; species Micropterus dolomieu. The sequence goes on along the minus strand of NC_060155.1, from coordinate 12,464,046 downwards.
CCTGCATGTCAATGTCAAGTATACAGATGAGGTTCTTTGCCTGGACATCTTGCACAGCAGCTTTACTTGTCCCGTACATGTTCCCAGAAAACTCTGCGTTCTCAATGAAATCGCCTTTGTCAATACCCATTTGCATCACCTCCCGTGTGACATAATGGTAATCTGAAACCAGAGAAAGGAGACATAGGGAATACAGATAAAGAAAGCTACAAAGGTTATTTACTGTAACAGTGCTCGTGAAAGAAGAGGAACAAGCAGTACCTTTGCCATTCTCTTCTCCAGGTCGAGGATTTCTTGTTGTATCTGCAGATTGATAAGACATTTAAACAATTATTAAAATATTTGCAGAATAATTTTCTGTCAGTGGACTCATCGATCAATTGACTAATGATCGAAGCAAAAAAAGAATATGGGTCCAGCTTCACTGGGTTTTTTTCCAAACAAAACACAGAAAATCTTAAACATTTTTAATTTTACTGTTTTATGACATTTTATAAATGGATTAATCAAGAAAATAATGAAAGTAATCATTACTTGTGACACCACGATAGTGGAACGAGCTACCACATGCCATCAGAGCAGGGGCATCACTCTCTAACTTCTTTTAACACCTCTAACCCCTAACATGCACTTCCTGTGCCCTTCTTCTTCTATCCCCTTACAATTCTCTTGCATTGATTGCACTTTTTTAACTTTTACTTCTTTCGCTAGGTATTTACCCCATTGATGCCATACATGCTATTAGCTATTACTAGTGTTTATTGCTGCCCTTACTAGTATGTCTTGTCAGTTGTTGATGCTCTGTTAATGCTTGTATGCTGTTCCTCAAATGTAAGTCACTTTGGATAAAAGCGTCTGCCAAATAAGTAAATGTAAATGTAAATTTAGTTGCTGTCCTATTTGAATAAAAAATTGCTTTTGCTTGTATGTGTGATATTAAGGACACATGTAAAACATCCACATCTCCATCCAACAAAATTAATGAAAAATGCTTTGTTGTAGAGTGGCGCGCTTACGGGAGACGCTAAAGCCAAAGACACTGTCATATTCTTTCATGAGCTTCTTCAGCAGAGTGCTCTTCCCTGCCCCGGACGGGCCGCTAAGAACCACGGGCCTGGGTCCAGCCATAGCTAAAGGAGAGGTGGAGAGGAGAGTTCAGTACTGGAAACAAGTGGGATGAAACAAATCCACTGAAATCTTATGGCACGAGCTGTTATTGAACCAAACCTGTCTGTGCCCAAACAAAGGGCTTTAAAAAGAAAAGACCTTTCTCAACATTACAGAGGGTTAACATGTTTAGGCAAGCTTCACTCTGGTGGGATAAACATGATAAAATGATAAGACGGAGGTTCCTCAAAGGCGAACCAAATGAAACTAAAAACCAAAACAAACCCCCCCTCCCCCACAACAACAGAGGCAATCAACTGGTTGCCAAGCCATGAGGTTACTGTGGTGCTGTCGAGGAGCAATTACTAATTGGGGAGCCCTACTCCGCTTGGGAGAAAAACAGAGCAGCTAACAAGAAAAATTGCTTTTAATATAGATAAGGGCTCATATTCAAGTAAACGACAACTTAAAACTCTCTTTATCTAGTCAATGCAGCCATCCAATCACTGACAAACCTATAAGCACAGTACTTGTATTATACATCTTTGTAAACTAGTGACTTCAAAATCTTACCTTCCCTGTGCGGTGATATTCAACACAATGTTTCATTCATTACCAACATTTTTAGGTGAGCTACTCAAGTAAAGAACAATGTAATGCCTGTAGTGTTCCTCCTTACCTTTCCTCTGTACACACAGAGCTCGAGCAGACAGGAAATTCAAGTGAACATGGAGGGTGTGATTGTGTGCTGGTAGATTGTGAACAAGTACAGATGGGAGGAGGGGAGGAAAAAACAGGGCATGGCCAGGTTTACACCCCAGTAGATTTTGTTGTCCAAGACAAATTTATAATGTTGAATAGAAGGCTAAGACAACCCTCCTTTCTCCTAAGTAATTACTAGTGTGATCTCTTCTATGGGTGAAGAAAAACAATGCAGTATAAGAGGAAGTATTTGGCTGTCCAATTGAGTTTAAAGAAGTCAAAAGCTAATCATAATCAATGATTATTAGTTACAGGCCTATTACTCACATCAATGTCAGGTATAAGACAGGTTTGCAATTAGTCCAAAAATGAGATATTCCATATGACAATAAGGGTATCTACCAAATTAAAATTTATGTACACATGCATCTTAGCCTAATCCATCTTTAAAAACAAAAGTTAATTTTGCTGGACTTTGGCAAGCCTCCAAGATCTATTCACAGCATTATGAGCCTGCTTGTTCTCCAGGCAAACTAGATGCAGCAAGCTTGTCTTTGCAGGTGCAAATGACAAGAGGCATTCTCCATTGCCTCTTGAATGTTTCCAGTAAACAGCCACATGGTTCATTAAAAGGTGCACGAGTCCCTTTTTCATAAGCAAGTGAAGATGCCTCAGCATTTTTTCGGTATTCATTCGGTTTTAACTCCTAAAAACCATCCATCACAGGATTTTCAAAAGTAATCAATGATTCTATTTGGGCAATGTGGATCGGCTCCGTTACCATACGTAAACAGTTAAGGCTGCAATAAATTATTATTTCCATTATTGATTTTTATTTCGACTAATGGTTTGGTCTATAAAACATCAGAAAATAATGAAAAATGTCCACACTTTCCAAGAGCCCAAGAGGACCTCTTCATATTACTTTATACGTCTGACCAAAACCAGGTCCGAAACCCAAAGATATTCAATTCACAGTGGTATAGGCCTATGAAGTTGGTTTCATTTTTTTGGATTCATAAAGTTATAGTAAATTCCCATAAAATCTCATTTCCTAATGTTTCCTATATTTGTATCAATATTTTTGCTCTGCTGCTGCCAGTCAGACCAAATATGCTATTTTAATTTATAACTTTAACCAACAGATGGTCATTTATCACAAGTTCAGACATTTTACAGACAACAAATGATTACAAATAAACAGATAACCTTATACGCAGAACAGCTGTTCGTTACAGCCCCAGTGTGAAACTGGCACTGAACTGCGAGACAGGAAATGAAAAACACGAGAGTTTTCAGTCATCATGGGCCGACCCATGTGCAGTACACCTCATGTGATTGACATTTGCTTGGAACAAAATTTAAATCATGTGAAATCTATCAGGTCTCTGCTCATGTGTTCAGTCTGATAGCTGAAACAGTAAGTTGATTAACCAATTAGTGCTTCTCAAATGTGATCATTAAATGCCTGTCTTTGTCTTATATGAGCATACTGAATATCTTTGGGTTTTGAACTGTTGTCTGGACAAAATACGCACTTTTTGAATCAAAAAAGCAGTTTACTGACTAATCACTAATGAAAATAATTGTTTGTTGCCGCCCTAGAAAGAGCAACATGCAGTATTTGTCCAAAGAGCAGTGTTGTTGGTTGTTGATCTTAATTCCAGCATGTTTTCTGTGAATCCAAACATAGCACACAGAAACTGCAATATAGCACTTTCCATGTTTGAATATTATAGTGAGTGTTTATAATCCTATGCCAGAATTATCTAACAGATAAAAAAAAGTAAACTATGACTCACTGTTAGGTGCCAAAAAATGTGACTTGCTTGGATAGGCTGAATTAATGTTTTAAGGATGATCAACACAAACTAGGGAAGCATTTCCTAAAGAAAATGTGTGAGATTGCTTTCTACATTGATACTGACAAGTAGGATTTTTGGATAACTTTACAGTCATACATAAACGAATGGAAGTACTGGCTGACTTAAAGACACAGGAGATAATGGGGGATTTAAAAGGCCTCAGCATTAGGCCTTAATACAGTATGGCATCAGAATCAGAAGGAGCTTTATTGCCAAGTAGTGTTTTACACATACGAGGAATTTGCTGTGGTGATAAGGTGCTACACGTAGACAAAGATACAGTCAACATAAATAAATATGGAAATATATAAATATGGAATAGAAGAACAACGTTGCAGATATTTACATGTGCACATATACATGGGCGCATATACACATGGGCATGTATAACAGAGAGTATGCCCTTTATATGCAATGGCTGATAAACACATACAACAGATGTCTACGGGACTGTTACAAAACACTTATCACCGATTGCTCCTATCTACAGGTAATAATGCACCATTTGGCTTATCAATCACTCTTGATGACATTACATTTGTTGCACAGAAATCACACTAACAATCAGGCGAGTATGCAAGACAGCATTGCTGTGCAGCAGCAAGCACACCAACGATTAAATTTAAGGTAACGTTGCATCATCTTAACTTAATCCTGCTCAGTGAACACACAACAATAACACTCCCCTGCAACAACGTAGTAGAAACAACCTGACTTCTATCACACTGAAAGACAATGGCACTACTATGAATGGCACTATTAGCTAGAGTTAAATGGCAGATCATTCAAATATAACAGGAGAGAGACAAATGACTTCCTTCCTACCTGAAAATAGCCTGGAAAAATATCTCATGTACATCGGGAGGTTACGTTAGTCCAAGACTTTGGGCCCGTCTCAGGAGAATTTCCTCCCTCCTCTGCTCTGTGTCTTTGCTGTCAGAGCCATTGGGAAAAAACTTGCAGCCTACGTCATCACTGCGGGCCAAAACATCACCACGTTACGTTCGCGAGCGTCGAGAATGCGCGCGACAAAAGCACAGAAGTTTTTATTAACACTAGCCCAAGAAGAAAAGACGATAAAAACGCACCTATTTTAAATATATGTATGTAACTGACTGGTAGCTGTAGTTTCTCCTTTAAAGAGGGGACACATATGCGCACGGACACGACACTCATAGCTTTGTTTTGTAGGCCGCAGAGTAACTTAATGTTAAGAGCTGGAAACTGCTTTACCCAACAGAGACAGAATTAGTTACCGGATACCTTTCAGTGTCCAAAGTTGAATACTACAACCGGGAAACATTTTGTTCCAGTGAACACAGCGAGGTTAACCGGTTAAACTTACCGCAGAACTCCCCGGATGATTGGATGCGGAAGGCCGCGCTGCTCGTGTGCTAATGCGGCTAAAGTCAGTGGGTTAAGCTAACAGCACACACGCTTTTCTCCAAGTCCTCAAAGGATCGGACTAAAATGTTTGGTTCCTCGAGATCTGGAGGGGTCCGAGGGGGCCAGGACCAGTTCAACTGGGATGACGTAAAAGGCGATAAACACAGAGAAAATTATCTCGGTAAGTTTGAAAAACCCTGTCAGTCAAGTCCGCTATCAGCGCTAAGCAGACACATTGCTAATAGCTGTCTGCTAACTCGAAACCAACAGAGCAGGACTTTTAAAATCACAGCCAGACGCCATGGCTTCAGTACGCTACCTACTGCTTTTTCATACCTTTTGTTGTAGAGTCCTTCATTACACAGTGTCCGGGGTGGGGTACTGCCTCGATTTTAGTCTTGTTTGTAGTCTACAAACTGCAGGTCCTGGCTTTCTTTGCTGCTGCTGAGCAGACACACGTAACGTTAGCCACTCCGCTGTACACAGGTCAGCATGCCAAACAAGTACTACGTAGCACCCACCACAGCTGTGGCATTAAAGGATAAATACAATTACCCAACAACTGCTTTGGGGACATGAACTCGCGTAAAAAACCCATTATATTTATATATCATAAAGCTTATTGTCACCACATATACTGTCTTGTCAGCAGCAGCAGAGTTTTTATTTTGTTTTAAAGTATGTTGACTGGGGAAGAGGATGTGACCCAAAAGTTGCATTCCCGAAAGTGAAATATCACTGCCAAATGTCTATGAGTTTAGATGGTCAAGTCAGTATCTTCAAATGCCAATATCATTATAGATTAGTCAAGCAAAAATGCCACATATTTGTTGTGAGACTTTGTTGAATCTTTGGTGATGCGTGCAAAAGGATAAACCACAGAATCCAGAAAATAACTGGCAGAGTAATTGATAATGAATATGATTGTTTGCTGCTGCCCTCCTACATCATCATAAGCTTCAAGATTCAAAATGACTGACTCCATCAGGTGACCTCCTTTGAAGTTGCTCCATCGACCCATGACAGATTGTGTGCTCATTGTGTTTTTGTTTGGAGTACTGCATCCATGAGTTTTAATTGAATGTAGGGCTTATAATCTGAATCAGAAAATGTCCATCGATATGTGCTGTTAAAATCTACACACCTTAAGGCCTATTATAATCCCCATGTATGCAACATAGCATTTTACAATTTGCACCTTTATACTCACTCCAGTGTCCGTCTCTACATTAAAAGTAAAACTAGCTGTACAATACAGTTGAAATAACAGGTACAACACACTCTTTCTCATCCGCTCTCAATTCTTCTGTCTTGTTCCCAGGGAACTCTTTGATGGCACCAGTAGGACGATGGCAGAAAGGCAAAGATCTGACATGGTATGCAAGAGACAAAAAAGGCAGCGCAGCTTTGTCCAAAGAGGAAGAACTTGCGGCCGTCAAGGCTGCAGAGCATGAGGCACTGATGGCTGCCCTGTACGTATAACTTTCTATAAAAGAAATGGTTGACAAACGCAGGTGTGGGCCAGCAAATCAATTTTTCTCTTTTCTATTCTCCATCTAGAGGACACAAGAATATAAAGAGGCAACCAACAGGCCTGACCAAAGAGGTATGTCACTTTGTTTGGTCTTGCTTTCACTCAAAAGCTTGTGAACATCTTTAAAAAGAAGCTGCCGTTGTTAAAAAGGTTGAATGATGTGATTTTCCCAATTTTGATACCAGGACCTTGCGGATGTTTGCAGAAGGGAAGAAGTTGATGGTGAAGAGAGAAATGTAGACCGTGTCTCAGGATTGGGAAGCTCCAGGTGTTTTTTTGTTTCCTCTTTCTTAAGAACACTGTCAACTTTGGGATAAAACAACTTGATACACAAAGCAACCATATAAAATGAATCAGTAAAAGGGACGGTATGTGTGGGAAAGGAAAACGCGCAATGGAATGGAAAAATAAATAACCATGTTCTGATTATACATATAATTTACACATGAGAATATGCGGAAATCAAAATGGAAAATCGCAATCATAAATTGCTAAATGCTTACATTAACAATTATTTAAAAGTATTCACCTATAATAATGTCAGAAGTATTTGTGAGCATTTGGATATCATATTTGGATATCCTTTTAAATGCAGCATTTTTGAGTGTTTTGGCTCATTAAGATCCTACTTTTTAGTAAAATGTTCCTCTTGACATTTAGGTGGTGTTAAGAGCCTTTCATCTTAATGCACGGTTACTGTAAAGTGTGTTTTATTAATGAGTGTTTACATCTATAGCGCAGGGTCAAGAAAAATGGTGCTCTCCCAGAAGGAAAAGGAGGCAGCGAAAATAGGCTTGCCAGTTTTTACAGTAAGTTTTCTCTTCTCCTTGCTGACAAATTCCACTGAAGATGCAGGTGTTTATAATGGGAGTGCAAAGCAGTTTGATGGATGGAAAACCGGGCCTTTTGAATATCTTTTGCGATGGTGAAGACTTTTAAGGGTTGAGTTTATTTATTTGGTCTACAACTCGATGTAGTTATTAAAGAAATGCTTTCTTTGCAGCACCACAAAACAGAGGGTGGTCCAGAAACCTCAACAACAAAGGACACTCAAAGTGTGGAAAAAGGGGATGTGGAACAACGGTGTGTTGCATTATCTGTTACCAACTTTGATAACTTGTTGAACACCCATGATATTTCACACACAAAAACATAAAACCTCGTCTCCAGTTTCGTGTGTTTACTTCAGTAATAATTATCTCTGCTGCTTTTCTTTTTCTTTTTTTTTAACTCCATAGGCATGAGAGCAAAAAGAAAAAGAAAGAAAAGAAGAGCAAAAAGGAGAAAAAGAAGAAGGAAAAAAAGAAGAAAAGGCATAGAAGAGACTCATCCTCCTCAGGTTCAGATGACCACAGAAAGAGGTTGGTTCATTTCTCCATATAGATCGTATGGTCATTAGCTGTGTTGCCCGAGGGTGGCCAAAATAACAGGAACCCTACAAAGCATGGCTTAAAACCCCATGTTACCATGTATTTAGAAGAACACCTCTATCTCCCAACCAAATAAAATGATTGCAGGCTTCATAAAGGTTGCATTAATAATTGTAGCTGTCTTGTCTTTTATTAAAGTATATTGCACATTTGTTCATTTTACTGTGTCCACCTCCTGTATTCTGGCCAAAATTGCAAACTTACAGATTTGCTATGTCAGCACTAGAGGGCACCAAGTCACTGTCCTACACACAGCATCTTGAAGCATAACCTGCTGAATTTGGGGTGCATGTAACATACTCAGATATATCCTGTAAATCAGGTGTCTAAGACGAGGAGGGGGGATGATGGTGGCACATACCAGATTGAATAATGTAAAAATATATATATATATAAAAAAAAAAAAAAAAAAATTATGGTACAGAATTCATGATACAAGTTGTTAATCATACAATAATTATAGAGATTTATCCACACAATGGCCAGTTGCATTGACTTACACAAAGTCATGGGGTGTTTTCTGTGAATGTCACTATAAAGCTCATCTGGAAGCTTCTTTTTTTCCCCAGCCTCACAACATCTTACTTGATCCACCACAAACTAATCATGTATTGTTTGTTTCCTTTTACTCTTAAGGCAGAGAAAGGACCACCATCATCATAATCCATCATACCATAGTCAGAGCGGAGCCAGACCCCATGACAGCCATTCAAGGGGGGGAGCAAAGGCCGAGCGACAGCAGTGGCATGACACAGACTCCTCTGATGGGGGGTCCCCTGTCCCCCGTAACCCTGTCAGCCACAAGACAGCCCCTGCTGGTGCCACACAAAGTCACAGGCGGCGCCACGACACAGACTCGGACGACTGATGCCCCGCCCCCCCTATTCAAAGAAGCCTAACGTAGACAGAGCGCTCTACAGCAGCTTGACTGGACCTGAAGACCTCATTTACCCTGAACAGCCAAACGGACTGTGGAAGGAGACGGGTCAATGTGTGTGACTAACAGGCTTTGGCCTTGCATTTTAACTTCCAGTTGGTCATAGGGCACTGGTGTCTTTTCTGTTTTGGAACAAGTTAGTAACACATTTTGCGTGATTAAACCAAAAAAGCAAACACAATATTTTATTCCTATGTCTAGCCCTGGTGGCTGTTACTCTTCAGGAAAAAGCATTAGAAAATGAACCCGGAACATGGTTGCTGTTAGCAGAGAAAACATATATGCATCATTTCTTGTGTGCTGTAAGATTTTTCCTGGAACTACTTACCTGATACTCTTGAGTACATTAGCTTAAGTTAAAGGTTTAAAAAATGATCATTCTTTATCTAAACATTTCTATTTTAAGGTATCTTATGTCTTGCAGTTTTTCAGCAAAGTTGAAACTTTTGAAGTTTGTGGCAAGATGTGTCATCAGAACAGTAAATTAAACATCAGCATTAGAGAAAATGTCTTTATTTAAATATAGAAAATTGCAGCCATAATTTGCAGAAATTAAGCATACATTTGTTCCAAGGTGCTCCTTGACACCTTTTTCGTCGTTGCACATCTCCATCCCACTGTGCCTCTTGCACTACTCGGCAGCTTCCATCCTTCTTTTCTTAATGACGCCAGCGCTCCTTAATCCCTCACCGTTCTAGGTTCGGCTCCCTGACTGGCGCGATACCATTGGAATGCTCTCCACTGGTCGTAATAGAGTGTAGTGTTTGCATTTGCCTTGAATTGGTCTGAAAGAGGGTATTCTGCTGGATGGGACTTGGGGGGTGCACTAAAAAAGAGCAAGGCATTCATAAAGAAGAGTGCAAAAAACCAGGCTGGCCCTTTTTATATGACAGAGTACCGTTAGACTGCCACACACAAACCAAGCTGATGGAGCAGCAGGAGAGGAGGCCACACAAAGCAGCCCTATGAGAGACCCCGAGACTCGAACTCCCTCCCCTTCCACCACCACCATACTCTCCTGCCATGTTTTATAGGCTTGGCTGCGTTAACCATAGCAGCCTAATCAACCTGCAAGAATGCTGTCCTGGATTGCCACCCCTCCACAATGTGAAACAGGGTGTGATCTCCACATTACTACTTTAACCCAAACATTGGGTGGTTTACACCACCTTGGGGCATCACATTTCTCCATAGGTCAAAGGGTGACCGCTGCAACAGGTTGCTATGACACCAGTTTGGGGGTTTGTTGTTAAATTTTAGTATTTTTATGTAATGTTTTATCAAAGAATCTTCCAATTGCTTTTCCTTTTTTAAAATTATAAAAAGAAAGTTAGGACATAAAATTCAGAAGCTAGAAACAGGGTGTTTAGCATTTGTGCTTCATAAATTAGTAGTAAAACATCAAATTTAAAAGTAATTAGTAAAACATCAAATTCGATTGACATTTTTCCATCAATCCACTGACTTCAGCACTGTGGTATATTTAAAGGTGGAACAATTGGGTGTGCATATGTTTTAGAAGCAAAGATGACAAAACACAACTAAGTAAGCAGAAAAGCTATATTCCACATTAAAATTGAGCAATTTTATTGCATAGTGAGACAATGAAAATCAGTTGCAGAAACATTTTTTTATCCAGTCACTTTACAGTGCTTTTTCCTCACAAAACAAAAGCTTTACATAAAACAGTTAAACAGTTTAACATAGTTAACAAATTAAAAACAAAAAAGTTTAATGCACCACCCCAGACATATTGAAAGCAGTAAAGTAACACCCATACATTTTAGATAAGAAGCTTGAAAATAAGAGGCAGCATGTGTCTTGGATAAGAAGGCATTATGTTTGGCTTCTGGTTAAACCATAGGACAATGTGCCGCAAAGGAAGTAATACTGGCACTACTTTAAACGTAGCTGAAAACGATTTTGTATCGTAATGAAAAGGCCATTTTCACTATTTTAGTCACTGAATAAAAAATGTATGCCTTGCTAGAGCCTTTAGCGAAGACAGTAGGGCCATTGTAGTGTGCCACTCCTTTAGTTACAATTACCTATCACCATACACACAAAGTTAAAGGATAGGGCTGTTGAAATAAGTCCTCAGTGTAGGTCCTATGCAGTCTAATGATTTCAACACCCAACAAAAACGCGTGTATTTAAAGACCAACAGACCACATCATGCAGCTAGTTTTGCTAAAAAGTATTTTGCGAAGGCAGCACATGATAAACCTGAGACTCAGAAATACGAAAATCCAATGCTGACTTGACAGACTGTCAAACAACCATGAAGCAGGTAGATGTGAGATCATTACAGCATATATCAATTCAAGCCAACACACCGTATACAAAGGCTGGTAAGTGTTCACAGACAGGGGTTCTCAACTTGGACAGCGTAATGTCAGTACGAAGTACAAATAGTCAATGCCAGTGTTTCTTAAATGGTAATTTGGGGGGCTGGTGCATGTAGTCACTGGTTAAAGTTACCATAGTAGCTGCAAGTAGTGCATCAGTGTTTAATTCAGTTTGTTTGTAAATTAACAGGCCCTCATGGATGACTCCCTACAGTAGATGTGACTAGATAATAACAAGTCATCAGACTGCATTGAGGTCCTGGGGGCATCAAGTGCTGGTAAAATGTTATTCCTCACCTCCCTTTTCTTGTTCAACTCACACATGGCTGCCCAACAGCCAGAAAGAGAAATAACCACGGTAGGATTTGTGAGAGCGCAATAAGCTGCCCCATTACCAAATATATTTACAGTTACATAAAATAAAATACAAAACAGACAGCTTTACAAAATCTCCCCCACCACTGCCCTGTATGTTTGTGATAATACCAGCTGATGTGAGGGCTGCTTCCAGTACTTTATTTATTTTTTTAAAGGTAACTCAGTTTTGCAACACCTAGTAGAGAGCACGGTCAGAGGTTGGGTGGAGTAGAGTAGTTGAGGATAGCAAGTGATTATTTATTAATGGTTCTTGAGCTGACTAGACAACCAATCCAGTCCCTCGTAAAGGCCATCCCCGGTAGTGGCACAGGTTGCCTGGATGTACCAGTGTCTGTTGCGAAGGGAGTGAAGATCCATCTTGTCTGTGAGTTCTGCTGCATTCATAGCATTTGGAAGGTCCTACAAACAATAAACAGTGACAAATCGTTACACGCCAACCCTTTGAGTACAACAGGAAAGTGTTTGTGATACACACCTGCTTAGACCAATTTTTATAAGCATTACTTACTTGTTTGTTTGCAAATACTAATAATACGGCATCACGCAGCTCTTCCTCTGCCAGCATTCTTAAGAGCTCTTCACGAGCCTCGGTAATTCTTTCTCTGTCGTTGCTGTCCACAACAAAGATGAGACCTGGAACATGAGCAAATGGAGAACAAATGAGTTAGTGCGATGTGTACTGCATCTTTTAAATACAAAGAACTGGAAATTTTGGGAGTACAGAAAAAAGCCCACTAATAAAAAGTAATTAATTTAAAGCCAAGAAATGTCAGACATAACTGAACGTACCTTGTGTGTTCTGGAAGTAATGACGCCACAGCGGTCGAATTTTGTCTTGCCCACCGACATCCCATACTGTGAAACTGATGCTCTTGTACTCTACTGTCTCTACATTAAAACCTAAAGGGGAAAACAAAGATAAAAAATGGTTAAAAGTTCACATGTAAGAGTAATACAGCCATCAAACAATTGTAAACAGGCTTTCTAGACAAGTCCTATTCTGTGTGATGTAAAACAAATAACAGCCATGTCAGAGTCAGAGGCAAGGCGTTGTGATTTTATATTGTTTGACTTACCTATTGTGGGAATGGTAGTCACAATCTCTCCAAGTTTGAGTTTGTACAAAATGGTCGTCTTTCCAGCAGCATCCAGACCCACCATCAGGATCCTCATCTCCTTCTTCCCGAACATTTTAAAGAGCCCTGCGAACATATTACCCATGGCGGCTGGTGATGGGAACCTACTTTGGCAAAAAAATAACTGAGGAGAAACAACAGATCAGTTGTTAAAATCAGCGCGGTATGGAATAAAATGCACGGCTAATAATTAACAAGATTTGGAGTAAAGCTGAAACAACTAGTCAGTTCATCAATTAGTTGATGGACAGAAAATTAATCTACAACAGTTTTAATAACTGAAAATGCCAAACATGACCTAGTTCCTGCTTCTCAAATGTGAGGATTCACTGCTTATTTTTGATTTATGTGATATTAAACTCAATCTCTTTGGGTTTTGGACAAGTGATCACACAAAACAAGCTACCTGAAGATGTTATCGCATCTTGACAATAAAACAATAATGATAATTATCACAATATAATTTTCCTCAATAACAATATAGCAAAGGTTATTGTCAATAAATGTTTGACTGAATTCATTTGAATCAAAAATTAATTAGGACTTAATTTTTCTATTAAGATATTTATTTTGTTGAGGAAAAGGGACTGAAACAAGATTTACTAATCATATTTTGATTGTTTTGAATGTTCTACCTCAGATATGTGAATTGATCCACTGTCTGGCATCAAGTGTTTGTCATGTTCTGACCATAAAGAAAAGGTTTAATCACATAATTAACCATCTGGTTTCTTCAATTTTCATTTGAGCAAAAACTTTGTTGGCCTTATCGCCCAGCCCTAACCATTACTTGTACCCCTTCTTTGCAATTGGGAGTTTCTGGAAGCCTAAATAATACCACAACAACCCATTTACATGCCAGCTGAGTGAATCGTGTTGGCAAAAGTTAATTTATGGATCCACAGTGAAAGGTCTACCATCCAATGCCACACACCTTTAGTTAGTCCCATCTCCTCAGCATTACTCTTCGATTTGATCACATAACATCAGGGGAACATTTGAATCTTTCTTTTTATCTAGCAGCTGGATGGGTCTACGAAGGTATTAGGTATTAAAGGTATTATGTCACAGATGCCTGCGTTCCGCAACTGAGATAAAATGTTTGCCTGCGGACGAAACCAGAATTCAAATCCAATATTTCCATAGCCATTGCTAGAACATACATCAAGAGTGTGATTTAAATATCGGTGTTGCCACGGACTAACCCCTGTTTGTGCCTCTACTGTATTAATATTACATTCCAGTAACAGAGCTAACTATCCTGAAATTCTCTTCTAACCATCCGGATGAAAAAACCTGAACTTTTTAACCCGTTTCTCAAATTCTCTTTTTCTAACGTTAATCCAAACAAAGGCTGCAGCTGGAATATAAGGTAAGTATAATACCTACCTTATAGTATAAGTTATAGCATCTCATTGCTCTTTTTAATACAAAGTAACAGGTTTAAGAAGAATCGCGAAAATACATTTGATATTTATTTGATGATGACCTAATCAGGGTGTAACGTACATAGTGTTAAGAGTCACAAATAACCAGCTGCAATCCTACGTAAACAAACACAGTTAGCTTGCTACGGTGTTTCAGATGTTTGAAACATTGAAAATTAATTAAATAAACAATTTAAGTATTTCAACAATGTTGTTGCATTGTTTCATGCCAACTTAATACGGCAGTTATGTGGACATGTAATGGAAAATAAGGAAATACCAGGGGAAAGTTTAGTCAATTCAGGTTAGTTAGCCAGTTAATCGTAAAGTTAGCTCTTAGCAGCAAGTGACTGTTTTCTTTCCATCGGCGTCCTGACAATCGCAGCTGAGGTCAAAAAATTATTTTGCTTGCAAACGCATGACTTTAGGTGCGACTACTTTCAAAGTTATCAACAACAATACACTGACTTCGTTAAAGTCTGTCTTACACACTTACGTTCACGGTTGATGTGGATCCTTCCTTCTCCAAGGCGTTTCCTTCCTCAGGAAAATGGCGAAAGTTTGACACGTCAGAGGTTCCGTTTCCAGCCACACTTCCGTGTTCGTCATGCTGGGAGATAGCGCCCCCTGTGGCTGAGGGGAGAATTACACGCTCAGCTGAAATGTCGATTAATTAACTTACTTTAACCATATTTAGCATTTATAAATAATGATGAAATCATTATTTAATTACTATAACATCTCAAAAGTACGACTTTGTATCTCAAAATATTGACTTAGTAGGCTCCATCTCAAAATAATGACTTAGTATCTCAAAATAATAAGTTAGTATCTTAAAATAATAACTGAAGATACTATTAGATTATACCTCAGTATTTTGGGATACTAACACATTATTTTGAGATACTAAGTTAATATTTTGAGATACTAACTTATTATTTTGAGATGCTAACTCATTATTTTGAGACACTCACTCATAATTCTGAGATACTAAGTCATTGTTTTGAGATGCTAAGTCATTATTTTGAGATACACTTATTATTTTAATTATTATGACCTACAGGAGCTTGTTTTTTTCCCATCACAGTGGCAGAAATGGGCTTCCATAATAAACACTTCTGTTAACTGTAAAGACAGCTCAATGTATTTTTACACAGAGGGTCGTTTATTAAGGTATTTGTCAACAATCCTAACTTCTCTTTGCATCTGCAACGGTACATAAACAGTGAATGTTTACAGTATAACATTGCAGTGATTGTATTTAATGATGTATGATTACTCACGTAAATCAATCCTTATAGTGTGTTATGAAGCTTGTATTGTTTATACACATGTCCAAATCATTCAGAGTTTATCAGTGTGTGTTCTAAACTGATGAAGGCATGTAGAGCTTGAAGGTTAATTCTTGACCTTTGGAATAGTACATGGTAAAAACCTTTAACTAAAAGTGCAATTATTAGATTCATACCAGAGCTTTCAGCTGCATCTTATTTCTCAAAAATAAATTCTTCATTAATACATATAATTTATAAATATATTATTATATCAGTCATATAAAAATAAATTGAATGTTGTCATATTATATCTGTTTTTAGATCAGTTACAGATGATTATGCTTATCAATCTGAAATTGGGGGCTTTGAAATAAAATGTTACTGGTAAGGGGTAAAGTGTAATATTATATATTATTATGCCACACAAAGATCATAAACCCCAATAGTTGTGTGTTGTCATTTAGATGATAAACAAAAGCAATATATAATTTAAGTTACCCAATGTGATTTCTAAAATACTTGAGCAAATAGTTCAAGTCTGACTTCATGTGATGAACCTAAAGGAGACAGATAGCCTACTGTAATTTGAATGGATACAGCCCATTACTTGTCAGTGACATTCTTTTGTGGAATTGTTGTAATTGAAATTAACTTGATGGTGGTTTGGTTTGATCATTATGGCAAAAAAAACAAAATAATTCTTGATTTTTCTGCTGCGCTATACACTCCAGATGCAGCAAGGCTGCCAGTGGTAGCAGTAGGGCTGCCAGTGGTAGTCTGAAGACAGCTAAAGGGCAGTCTAAAGACCACCACTACTGCAAATCAGCAATATACTATACTTTAAATTGACTTGTTGGCACTAACCCCTTATAAAAGCTATACCAAATAAAAATATAAATGATTATAATGCTTCTGTCTATCTTGTTATCTTCTCACCCACAAATCATCGTAATACAGGAAGTAAGGATATTTTATGTTTTTCTTTTACTGCCAAAGGAGCATCCTGCTGATGGCCTGTAGTCAGTTATAGTGTACAGTTTAAATTAATTTAAACCTATAGAGGTGTTTGTTTTTGTTTTCCAATTCTGCAACTTCCACTTCCTTTTAATCCATGACCAGGCCATTAAGGAAACGTCTAACCACCTTATTGTTGGGCCAGTTGAATTTTAACCAGGGTCAACTATGCCTGCTACCCCCAGCAGAGGGGGCAGCAAGAGGGGAGAAGGGCAGGAGAGAACAGCAGGAGGGTAGAGGGGTCTATAGTTAGTGATGGACCACACAGTGAAGACTCATAATGCTGTCTCTCTCTGCAACCATAATTTGTGGTTTTGCCCTGCCAAATGCCAGAGAGATCTCTTTCAGCATATTTTCACCGCAACTGCTCTCTTTTTTATGTGTGTGTGGAAGATGTTTACTGAGAAGCAATTGTTTAGATTTTTGTAGATTTTCACACTTCAATCTGAAACTGGACATTTTTAATCAGTGATACAACTTAAACAGAAAGGTTTCAAATTGGGATTTACTGTAACAAAATCCAAAAACTTTGTGCTAACAAACAAGAGCACATTGCCAAAAACCAATACTAATACAAATGTTTCAGTTTTAGAAAACACACGGCTATGTGCCAATCTCTAAAAAAATAAAAACAAATGTTTCATTGCCGGTCAGGTGTCTTCAGGTAAAAACACAAAGCTCTGATGTGGGCAAGTTTTTTGCAAGTATCATTGTTGACTTCAACAAATTACATCTGCAATTCGTGGGTTTATTTAATCTTTTCAAAATCAATTCAAAATAATAAACATCACATGAAAGTACATCTGAAGACAACACACATTCTCAGTTATAGAAAAGGTTGCATGTGGAGCACAGTGACATATCTGCACAACATTGGAACTGTTGAGCATCTTTTCTTTTATGTGAGTGACTTTCCTTTTAGGTCCTAACTGTATCAGCTGGACCAATATGAACCAACATGCTACTTCAATTGCAGCAGAAAAAATACATAAATAGCTTAAACTGCAATCCCTCAATGCAAATTATTAACGCAGACCACAAAATGGGTTGATTCAAAAAAAATAAAGGACAGTTTAACAAGACAATAGTAAACTGTAACTATAAGCTGTTGTTTGATTTGGTGATCTTCCAAACAGCTGGGGAAAAAAGTCAAACCCCCTTTTTTTCCTCTTTGCACAGTCAGAACAGGTGCAGGTGTTGAGGTGTGACAACATAGATCAGGGTAAAGAAACCTGTCAAAATCACAATTCATAACTGCTTTCTCTTCTGCTGTAGCCAATTCACATATCTTGGACTCTGAGATAATCCCTTTGCTCGGATATTATACCCGCAGGCTGAAAACCTCTGTAGACAAATTATCATTGTTGTTTTCTAAGATTTGAGCATTTTGAATTCTAAATGATATATATGAGGCAGAAACTATTCTCAGTGAACACCTGGATAATCTCAAAATCCAAAAATATCTTCAACATACCACATTTAACTGAAACTTGAAAAGCAGACATTTAAAATGCATTTACAACGTACCATGTAGTGAGCTGGCGGTACAGTAAAGATCCTAGAGGTAGTGCTAAATCCACCTTTCCTTGCTCCACAGGCAAACACAGCGGTAATATCCATTTGAAGGGCTCTCCTCCTTCCTCCTTTTCGGCTTCATATCTCACTAGATACTGACAGTTGTGATGTGTGGACAGAGGACTAGAAATAGGACAGTAGGGGGTTTATATAGCACACACACAAAAACAGGCACACACACACACACACACACACACACACACAAACACACAAATTCTGATGGTCCCACTTGGGTACACGCTTAACAACTTTCTATCCACATGCACAAACATGCGCGCACACAGACACACGTGTGCACTCTCTTTCTAAATCTCTTCTTTGTTTGTGTCAAATGTGTCCCCCTAACACCTATCCCCACCTGGGAGCCACGGCCCCAGAAGGGACGGCTACAGTAGGACTCTGGAGATTTTCAAAGAAGAAAGTTCTACAAGAGAAATATGCTTTTGGTAAATTTCTGGGCTACGTGTATGGGCTATATCATCACCTGAGAAGCGTTTTCCAAGTCGCTGAGTCAAAGTAATGTATGGATGATGAGGCAGAGAGTGAGGCTCGTCTGCTGATTGTGAATGGAGGAGGGCTGCCAAGGAGCCAAACAGGCTTTGCAGTAGGAAGTGGGTAAGGATCTCAGTAGGGGCCTTACTCCCCTCTGAGATGAGGCCTAGCAAGGATAAAAAAGTAAGGGGCTTGGGAATGCTGATCTGGTGTGTCTGTGTATGTGTGTGTGTGTGTGTGTGTGTGTACATGACAGATATAGAGGGAGAGAATGTGGGTTGTACACATAAGTGTGTATGCATAAGAGAGAAGCATTATCTTGCAGTTTTATGAGCCTTCACATTCTGTACATCACTACCATCATCTCACACACTATGAAATAGCCCACGGGCAACCAGTAGACTGCTGTGTGAATCGTACAAAGGAGCTGGTTTGGGCTAAGCAGGGCTGCAACTCAGACGGACAGGCATGGGATGCCTCCCTCTGCGTCTCATGTACTGGATTATAGGTCGGGCAAAATCCCAAAGGAGGTGTGAGGCAGGAAACAAACCGAACATTATTACAACGACCAGCATCGTTGCCATGAGAGGATCCATGCTGGCTTCATCCATTGGCAACAAGTGCCACTGGGCACCCTACCCCACGCCTCTCACAGTAGGGGGCGCTACAGAGGGAGACAAGCTGGGGCAAAAGGATAAATGTGCAGCAGTGTCGGCTGCCAATCACCTTTGTATAGTGATTGTCGACAGCCTGAAAAGGTCGTTAAGGGGATTTACATAACATTTTGCACTCCGCCCGGGTACATGCAGAAATGTTTGATTCCATATTGCGTCATTACCTTGTGAAACTTGTTCTCTTGTATTCTGACCGCACAGTTCATGGAAGAATATGAACCAAGCCAACAAACCATATGTTTGGACATCAACAAAATGAAATATGCTACGTACCTCTGGATGTTTCTGTTTTGTATGAATCAGATTTCCCGCCAAAAGTACTTGTGCAACATTTCTTCATCCTTGATGCAACAAAAGATCTTTAGCTTGCTCTGAAGTGAGCAATTGTGCTACTGTTCATATGATGTCATTTAAATATTGGTTTTCATTTCCAATGAGACCTTTTAACTCCCCCAGTGACTACTGGTCTATGTGGGAGCCAGTGGTGTCAATGGGAGATCTCCTGGGACATGCGTGACAGATGGTTGAGACAAGCTCTTCAAGGACGCACTTCCTCAGAAAGGACATGGGGGCCTCTGGCATGGGAGGGGGTGTATTAAGAATGGGAATCGCTGGCTTGCAGGATGTGGGTATACTGGCAAGGTGTAAGGGTACACATAGAACACAACGTCCATGCCAGGAAACTGGATTTCCTGGTAAAGGATGACTTGGTCGGACGTGAGGTTACCATGGTCCATCTCTTCAAATTCTCTGCACCCTTTAAATGACCTACATTTAACAGGACACTTCACCACCTTCTATGAACTCCAAGGACATTTTGACTGGTGTAATATTTGAGGGTATGTGTGCTGCTCTCTCTTTGAAACTTTCTTTGCGCATCTACATGGACTATGACGAGCTATTGCAAGATGAAACAATAGTGAGGATAAAGGTATTTCTTTGAAAGACGTTTTTGTTTCCATCAGTGGGTTGGTTTGAAGTTGATTCATGTTTGCTATGTATACAGGTTTTTAAGGGTTGTCCCACCCCTGTTCCCTGTTTTAAATCCAACTATATCCTATTTGAGGAGGCATCAAAGATTAAAGTGTGAACCTGTTGCACCTTGGGGTAGATAATTGGTTGGAATGCGCAGCATGTCGAAGCAGGGCCTTGACAACCAGCACCAACCAAAACCTGTGGCATCAAAACCATGTAGGTGTCCAGATTTGGCATTTGGGATTTTTCACTTGTCATGCTGATGCCAAATGATTTGTAACGTGGTCTCATCTTATTTCTCCAACATTCAGGCACCACTGACATTGACAAGTTGATAGTAAGTGGCCCTGTGGACCCCTTCAGAGAGGCTTCATGGTGACAGGCCTAACATGCTCCCAAGGTGGTCCAGGTAAGGTGTTTTTTGTTGCTACCGACAACTGATATCTCTTGGTTATGTAAGCCCCTAAAGATAATCCTTAAGCGATGAATTATAAATTTTGAGGCATTTTAAACAATTGATAATTACTCCTGATATTGTGATGTTTGGATAAATATTAATGTAGATATTTAATGTATGCAGTGTTATCAACCTACACTTTTGTCGGTCTTTCTTTTGATGGGGAGGGCTTCTTTGTGTGTGTGTGTATGTGTGCGTTTAGAGTGGAGTGTTTGGTGTGTGCGCTGCTCAACAGCGCACCTGTCTGCCTTGAGGCTTGAAAGGCTACAGCCTCTCATTTCTGGCTGGAACTCGTGTGGTAATGCATTAGAGGGCTTGTCATTGTACTTTATTGAAGGCCTCTGACAAGCTATTTGACACCCTTGACAGGGTCAGAGGTGTCAACCTGCTCAGACTGACAGGGAGATGGACACATAAGGGCACAGGCGAATTAGATTACTGCCCAAGTCAATTGCAGGTTGTAGCCCTAGGGCTGCTCCACCAATGACGTCCGGATGTCGTCACGTTTGATGCATAGTCAAAAAACAGGAGGAATGTTATGACATTTTACTGATGATGTCTTTGTGTTTGCTTTCTTTTTAATGCAGAACACATGTCTGTAGAGCTATTGTACATTTTGGGGGGATCCATACCTGAATATCTGAATGTCTGAATAAAGGGATAATTAGCACATTATTTCAAAATACTTTGTTTTGTGTTTTGTTTTTACACTTGCATGGAAAAATGTAAAGAGCTATGGGTTTGTAAGGGCCACAAAACAGCAAACAATTTAGCTGAAACTGCATAGGATGGATATAATGGCACAATGAATTCTAAAGTCGCAAATCCTTGTTAATACCCTCCATCTTTCAAACTAAACTAGATCACACCAAGAATCTCCCATCCCTTTATCCTGTTTAGATCCTCTAATCCCTCAGCCATTTTCCATTCTTTCTCTTTTTCTCATTTCAAATGGCTGTGTGGTTGTCCGGCATTGGAACGTTGAGAATTTGTCCTCTCAGTGAAAGGAAAGTAACTATATTGAAGAAAGGAAGAACAGCTTGACAGACCCAAGAATGCTACGGATCTCTTTAAGTCCGATAATGAGATGTTTTCTCTGCTCTGAGCTTGTATTGACATGGAGACTAATGATTTCCACAAAGTAATAGATTGAGAGAGTAATGCACAGGGGTGGGAAAGACAACACAAAGTGATTTAAGTCGTAGAGTAGCCAAGATGCTCATTCCCTTTTTTGTGTGGGTTGTGAAGAGCCATAATGATATCGCTTCTCTGAAGCAGACACACACGCAGAAGCATTATTGCTGAGTTTGCACGTTTCTTCATGATCAATGCGGAACTAATTAACTAGAAATATCGAAAGAAAACATGTCTTTCTTGATCGCTGCAAAACAGATCTAAACAGTTATATTCATTCAAGAATTGAGATTTTTTTTAAATGACAGTACTTGTATGAAAGCTTCCTGAGGTTTGAGACCTTCCAATTAGGAACTAATGTTATCTATATTAACCCTTCGCCCCTTCCCTGACTTAGCTTTATTGAGGGAAGGGCAAGGGGGTTGGGGTTGCCTCAATAAAAACAGCACTAAAAAGCAATTACAGTGCTCTGAAGAATGGGACTTGTCAGTAATTTGCTGTCTAAAACCGAGGAGATTGCAGGTCTGGGGCCGATTGGAATTCTAAGCCTGGAGTGCAGTGTGGGAAAAGCAGTGGGAAGGCAAGCACCACCCTTTGTGAGGTAATTACTGGAACTACCAGAGGCCAGCGCCAGTCCCTGCTAATGATAACCCCACTCCTCTCCCCTGCTAGCCACCTTGTAATTGATATACCCAATCTCACTCACTCGGGACGTGTCCACAATGTTGTGGATGAATTTGGACATGCATCTTTTTTTTCCCCCCCTTAGTTTTGGCCTTCCATCCTCACCAAGCTGATGTTTTTGATCACAGACAATGGAACATTTGAGAATAAAAACAAGTCTGTGAATGCATAGAATAATGTAATATTTTATTAAAGCATTTACCAATTCGGTTTGTATTAAACCAAATTCCCTCTCCAGGCTCCCAAATTTACACAAGTTGTTTGCTAGTTGAGCTACTGTTTGGAAAGATGCATGGAAACCAAATAGGAAATGATAATAGAAAAGGAGAATGGAGGTTGTTTATGGGTATTTGTTTTTGTTTTTTCAATTTAGACACAAGATGTGTTACTTGCAGTGTTAGTTGTAACAAGAGAGCTGTTTCATTTCTTTATTTTTTCCCACCTCTTCTAGCCGTGATCGCCTTTTCTCAAATAAACTGATACAGAAACTAATCTGTTAATAGAAATATGTCAACAGCAATTCTGTTTCTTATGAAAAGTAAAATTATTATATCATGATGCCTACATATAAATCCTTTCACTGACATTCATAAATGCTGCTAATGGAGGCTGACTGTGTCCTACCTGGCTGCATCAGTTATATCACTACTTTATACTTTACGACAATACCTATCTAAAGTATATTGTGGCTATGCTGACACATGAAATAAACACTCTGAGAGGAAACTGAAGTCCTCTTTACATTTCAGCTTAACAGAAATACTTTGGCCATTGTTTCTGAAATTATAGTTTTCCTCATTCATACTACAACACAAACCATCTAGTGTTTCCCCTGTTTTTGCAAAGAAAACAATTATAAAATAAAATTTCATTGATTACTTCACCCTAGAGCTTCATGCCGCTGAAATCTGCATAGGCTCAATTCCAAAAACTTTTCATTTGAGCAGGTGTCATGCAGTTTTGGCATGCACTGGTTAAGACGTGGAGGGGCCCACACAGCAAAATCTCACCTGGGACCCTAAAAAGACTCTGTCTGTAAGACACGTCATCATTGTATAACTAAATAACACCCCATAAAAACAAACAACATTACACTCACTGATCCACACGTGAATAACGAATCTCAGTCTTTTCATAGCTATTATGGGAATACTATAAAAATGATGTCTTTATCCCTATCTAAACCAACAAATACAGTAGATTTGAGAAAGAGCTAATTCATATTAGTGAAATTGACTGAAACTGCATCTGGAAATGCATACATACTCATCCTACCAGCTGAACTGCTTTGAACTACAGAGAGGTGGCTAAAGAGTGATCATGTCTGCCTCCTCCTCCCCACTGCAACCCCAGCCCACATTCACCTAGAGGATGACACCCTGTCAACCTCGAGGCCTGGCACCCCACCACCACTACACCCACTACCAGACCACATCTTGCAAGAGCATAACATAACAGAGGCCTCCCTGAAAAACTCCCATCTCTTCCTTAAACTGAAGCAGACAGAGCAGACAGTGTAATTATCAAATGCATATACATACATGTGAACACACACACACCTTTAGACTGTGTAATGCATTAGTATGTCTCCCATATCACCTCCCCTCCTTGTTATCTCCCCTGTTAGAATAATGTTCTCTTGTAAGTACAGAGGTGGCAAAATTCCTTTGCTGGCTTCAACAATACAAACGGGCACTTCAAAAGGGGATAAGGCTGCTTTACAGGTGTCACATCTCTTCTGATGCTGGTTGTCCTCTTTAGAAATCTTGCAGATAACCCATCATCCTCATTCAAGGCAGGTGACATACTTCGCACGTTCCCCTCCCTGGCTATAAAAGAGAAAACATAATGCCATGATTGCTACAGATGTTAAGGTGTTTTAACACAGCCATTAGAGAAAGGCTTGTGTTTGTATCAGTGCATAGAGTTCTCTGTAGAAGATAATTTTGTCTGTCTACTGTGTCTAATGTTTATCCGAAAGTGGTAAAAAGGTGATTAGTATTGTGTGATAAACAACACATTGGTGAATCTTAAGTTAGAATTTAGTGGCTGAAGTGTTGGATGAAGGTGTGAGTGCTGTCAGGATCTATTTATTTAGAAAATGGAAGTGAGAAATATTATCACTTACAGGCCATACAAAAACAGGAATGATAAGGCAAAATAATGTCATTCTGAGGCGGATTAGTTTGTAATATTTTATTTTGGGAGTCAAATACAGTAACCACATGCAGTTTCTCATATTAGACTGTGGCAGTATACCATGCAATATTCATACAACAAAAATTATTTTACTTTTAATAATCTTTCGATCTGGATGGTTCCAATGTGTTGAATGTGTTAAACATGTAGGGGAGAGCAGGGGCCAAAGTACCATTTTTCAGAAAAACCTGATTTTAAAAGATTATGTTGTAGACAGTGACATATTTTTGCTGTAGTCACTAACTCACAGGTGTGGTCTATCAATATCAGGTGGTATTTTGTACAAATGTAGAACGACTTCTGTATAATTTCACTTTAAATGACCCCATCAGTTGGGTCGAAAGTAACACAACTAGATGTTTTGTGTTTCCCTTGTTCTTATTAAATACACGTGACTATAACCTTGTTAATATGTAACTGCAAATGTATTTTGTCCTTTATCTTTGCAAAAAATGTATAAATTACATTTTCATTTTATTTATTATCTATTTACAGTTTCTTCAAATGTTTCAAAAGTAACCCAATCCTATACTTATACTCAAAATGTTTTTTATTGGCAATGTCAAACCATTTTTTAAAACAATTCTTCAACAATATGAACAATATGAAAATGAATATTCATAACATAAATATAAATTCTCAAAATAATGCAAAAATAGTCATGTTTTTATCCTGCTGTTTTTATACTTAATTCCAAAATGTGCATGAAAACATCTGGCTGAGTCAGACCTCTGTCTGTCTTTCTGACCCTCACTCTTGGCATAATCTGTTGGAATAATATAACATAAACATGTTTCAATACATGCTGCAACACAGAGAAAGTCACCACTTTAGCAGCGGGACAAAAGAAACACTTGTCACTGTAGCGGGCCGAAAGTAACACTTGTTATTTATATATATTTGGCAGCTCCATCAAGGGTTGCGTGCTGAAGGTGCTGTCACAGCTTGGACTGCAAATGCAGTCAGGGCTCTGAGAAAATCGCTTTGTTACTTTCGTCCCGTCTTACTTTCGCCCCGGTTTACCCCTACTGAATCCAAGGGAGTCATCTCATTTCACACAGAAGAACATATAAACATCAAAAGACTGGCTTCAAAGTTAGTTACATAATGAAATGCCCACACACTGCCTTCTTCCCCTCTGTAGCCCAGTTTTGGCCCGTCACCTTTGGTGTGTGTGACCTATAGTCTAAACAAGAAGAGCTTTGAGAATCGCATTCTTTAAAGCCACAATTCTTTGCTCAAACACATCTCATGTTGAAGTGTTGAGCAACAAACTTTTGACATTCAAACTCAACAAGCTATTATTATTATTATGTAGGTACATATTAAGTATTAATAATCATCCCAGCTTGCATGTTTGTCATCTGTGATTTTTATTTTCGACATCATCAACATCAAAAGGCCTCAGGAAGAGCGAACCAGATGCTGGCTGTAACCAAAGTGTGACTCCCGCGGGAGTATTTGCATCTTGTCATTGGAGTGTGGGCCTTTGCACCACTCCACTGTATATCTGTCACTCCTGTCTGCCCCACACTAACATAGCTTTATTGAAATGCATGCACTGGTCTTTTGTGAATATCAGGGTGAAACTCAGGACATAAAATAAAAAGAGGACACTGATTGCAATTAGGGCCCATTGTCTCCCTTTTATATGGTTATTTGGTGGTACCTCTGGCAGTCTGGTCGCGTCAAAGTTCTCACAGTCAGGATGCCATCTCTCTCACTGGAGCCGCCACAGTCTCCTCTGGCAACTATCTGCTAACAATGTTCATCTCACTTGGGTGACAAAGCTGCTAGGTGGGTCTGGCTAAAGGGAAGGGCCCATTTCCTTAAGCCAAAAGACAGCGTGGCTGCAGGGCTGGAGTTTCTGTCCATCCTGTGATCTGTTTCATGTTTTGTACTTGTTTTCTCCCATTCGATGGTGTGAAAAGTGTCAAAGGTCGAGGTGTGGAATGAGACACCGACAGCCTCCCGGTCACTAAACCAAACCTGAACCTGGCTGGCTCCCAGGAGTTCATACACAACGGAGTCTTCAGCAAGTCCTTGTTCATTTCCCATCATGAGGCAGGGTTTAAATGCCATAGCATTTTTCATGAATATCTAGGAATACAAGTACACCAAAGTAATGAATTTTAGTTGCAGGACGAACTGTGAAAAAACGGCTTTGAGTATAGTTTGATGTGGGGGTGGGCAGACTAATGAATCCACATGAATGAGAACGGAAAGGTATCACTTTTTGTGGTGCTTCCTCTCTGGAGGGGGTGTGTATCCATCTTTCTGTGAGATAATGGGGTTAGATAGCAGTGAGACCTGGCCTCTGCCGGTGACATTGTTGCAGGGCTCAAAGACTATCAGGGGTCCAGTGGCTGAGCCGGAGCACCAGTGGGCTCTATTCACATCCAAACCTAATCTATCTTGAGATCAGGTCTTTCTCTTCTATAAAGCTCCATCTATTTTTAAACTCTCATCACTGAGTTGTCCCCCCCGCCTCCAGGTCATTATTGTTTCTCCAAAAAGCACAGTCGGCTTCTGCAGTCTCTCAAAGGAATCAAAATATTAGTCCAGCTTTATTTTCTTCTTCTTTGTCCTAAGACAAATCCGTAGCTCATATTTGGGCACTATGACCTAAATCTGTAAGTCTTCATGACTGCCAACTTGTCCATATTCCAAGTGTGTGACTGTTTAGATTTCTTTTTTCATTAAGAAATCAATGGCCGACATCTGTATTATACGTGGTAGATTGCAATAGCATATTTACGGTATCAGGAAGTCTTGCAGCTTATTCAGACGCCCTTTGATATTTAACATGATAACTACAACTCATGTGTGCCAACTACAAGCTTACCTCCACGATTCTCACTGAAAAGGGTTCAGAGTCAGTAGAGCAGTCTTGCTTCTGTTTGCAAACAGTAATACTGTGACAGATATCTTATTTAAATTATTTCTGACTTGCCATCACCTGAACCTACACGTCCCTCAATTCAACATAATTTGTGAAATGTAACATAGGAAAGCATTTCTTATTTTCTTACTGAATGTGGAAAGATATTGCGGCAATCAAAATATAGATTTTAGAAGTTGCATGATTGTGATATGAAATGCTATGGTTTATATTAAAGACGCAGTAAAAGCAAATTCTAAATCTCTCACACTGCAAGAAATGCACATGTTTGCAAGACACTGTGTGATGTGAACATCAAACCAATTATGCTCCAGCGCTTACTATTATTACTCACTATA
Source organism: Micropterus dolomieu (assembly GCF_021292245.1). NCBI lineage: Eukaryota > Metazoa > Chordata > Actinopteri > Centrarchiformes > Centrarchidae > Micropterus > Micropterus dolomieu. The sequence goes on along the minus strand of NC_060155.1, from coordinate 12,436,078 downwards.
CATACTATTATTACTCATTGCTAAAATTATTATATCAATTTGGGTGCTCCTGGATAAATCATCTTTGGGATCTCCCTTTCATTACCACAGCATGTTGTCATTACTTTACACCCATCCAAAGCTGATTTTGACCATTGTCTGTCTATCATTCATAATTCCAAATCAACACATAATCTTCTCAGCATGAAAATAGCAAACAATGTGTTACACATTATTCATATTTGAGTCCTCTTTGGCAGTGGTGTAATGTAACTGAGTACATTTACTCAAGTGCTTACTGTCCTGCGTATTTCCGTTTTATTCGACTTTCCACTACTCCACTACATCTCAGAGGCAAATATTGTGCTTTCTAACTACATTTGTCTGACAGCTATAGTTACTAGTTACCTTTCAGATTACAAATTTACATAGCCTTCCTGTCCAGTGAAAACAATGTATCTCCACATTTGGTGATTTTGAAGTGTTCCTTTATGGGTTAAGAAAATGCCCCTACTCCTTAAGTTAAACAAACTATTTAAAACTCCCCTTGGATTAGCTATAAAATGCATTTAGTATGTTTTGCTGAACTTAAGTAAGGTTTTGAATGCAGGAAATGTACTTTAAATGGAGTATTTTCAATTAAAAAAAGCTTTTTAAAGCTTTTTTTCCCTTCAAAATAAGAGCAAGCTATAACACAAACGTTTGATTAAAAATGTCTGAATTTGAGTCTGTGTTGTTTAAAAGAGCTGGATTTCATTTTTCAAGGCACTTGATGGCTTAATACCCAGGATAATGTTACTTATTTATTTCACAATGTGCTATCATCTTCAGATTCAAGTGCTGCATTTATACACACATGTTATTTGTATGATATAAGTGCCTGTGTCCCAGAGCCTTCTCCCACGTCAATCCCCATCGGTCAATGGGCACTGGTCATTGATCCGTCTTTGGATGTAGTCATTTGATGGCATTCATGATTCATAAAAATCAACAAAATAATGTAATACATGTAAAGTTCATAGATAATAGAACACCGGTTTGGTTGTTTATGTTGCTTTATTTTGGTGTTACAGAGTTAACTTTAGAAATCTACTACAGGCAGTAGGACGAACGATACCTGTGTGCAGTCAGTGAAAAAACAGAGATGAGGTAAAAAGGCTACAGTGTTACAACACTGTTTTTAAAAAATGTATTTCTGCAAATATATACTTTTACTTACTAATATGTACATAGAATGAAATAAATAATTATAAAAAACATCCAATTTTAGAAGTCCATAAAAACGCAAAAACCTAGTTTGTACAAAACTTTGGATTTAAAGAAAAATTAGAACATAATCAAATTTTCCACACAAGCAATCAGTCACATATGAAGTGTACAGTAATAAACGCAAGATTGGAGATCTGTACCAATAATGGTTGCTGTGTAGTTAATTAAGATGACTTAAAATGTGAAACTGGTTATGGCTGCTCGTTAATATTTTCAGTCAGGATAAAAAATAATCATGGGAGGGCAATTTTGATTAAAGTCTGAGAACAATACATGCCTGAGACATAGCATTACATTGGCTGTAAACATTAATTCATCAGTGACCTTACACATCTCTCCATAGTCGAGGCTATCAGTGAAACGGCACGCACATATTTTCATAAACATTATGTTACTTGTCTAGACATCATGTCTCAGCTTTCAGTAGTTTTTCACTTTCCAAATAAATAAATACTGTTTTGTATTTCTTCTGAAATTGAAGGAGAGCAGCATGACATCATTTTGACTACGAAACCATAGGCAACTAAAATAACATAAACTCTATTTTGGTCTATTTGGTTAAAATGGGAATTACTGTATGCAAGAATTAGTCAAAACTTCACATTTTTTCCAAACTACATATAATAGATTTCTTTCACAGAAAGAATCAATACATGCAAGAATATACATATAACACAAATAGACAGAGACATACTTTATGTAAGGACCTAAACACACACACAAACACACTCACATATTATCTTTACTTAGCAGCATTAAAATAAGGGAAGAATTGATAGTTTCAGTGATGCTGCTTGTTGTTAAATTTGGGGAACAAGAAGCCACAGCTGAGAATCATCACATGCACAGGTTTTGGTCATCATTTTACAACAACTAATTGTACTGCATTATACAGAGCTTTGTTTGCGGTTTGTTTGCCATTTGTGTTTTATTTTACCAGGGAGTACAGAATTTACCTCTATGTAATCAAATATCAAAATAAAACAATATTATATGCATGTAAATGAAACAAAATATAGTGGGACTATCCCATTTATAAATAACAGTTATTCCCACACCCTGCCACACGAGACATTGCTAATACTGATAAAAACAAGGAGAACATGCTTCATATTTCTCAATGGGACACAAGTGCTGACCTTTCATATTTATTTACAGCTCTCTGACCACATCAGACTTACATGGGGGTTTCTTTTCTTGTCTTTGGTCATAACTCTCGATGTTGTTCAAAGCATTGTTACTCTTAAGAAAAAGCTTCCAGAGTTTTCAGGTGTTTAAGGAAATGCACAGACTGTGTATACTCTTGTTTTGCATGATGTCCAGTTGGTGTGGGTCATGTCTACTCTGAAGATAAAATTAGTAATTTAAAGCAGATATTAACTCGCTAGCTTAAGAATGTAGAGAATATGTAAACACACTGCAGCATAATTAACTACATTCACTCAGGTGCAAGTGCATGCTTACCCAAACATCAGTAATATATTAACACTACAAAAAAAAACCAAACTCATTCACATCATAATGTTAGTTTTCAGACATACACACACATACTTGTTGAGGGGGAGAATGCAAGCCATTGAGTGTCTGATCATGTAAATTACTCATAAATGTTGCCACCTTTTGTGGCAAAAACAAGTGGTGATTAAACATTGAAGAAATAAACATTTTAATTTTTTGTCCCATAGAGCATTGGCAGTGCTGTACTATTCTCAAAAAAGGTAACTACTTGGAAACACATATCACCAATATGATGTTTGTCAATTAGCCGACAGTTCTCCTTTCCTACGTCAATACATGAAAACTCTTTCGTCATCGCTAGAGATATCAACATTGTTGTCATTATCACCATCATCACGGTTCATACGGATGATGCTTTGTGATGCTAAAATCTACTCAACTGTTTCAGATGATTAAGGCGGAGACTGGCTCTTTTCAGCATCACAGCATCAAACACAAGGCTTTCGTGTCTGCCATTAGAGTCCATGGACAGCTCAGACAGCTGCTCAGTCTCTCATGTCTTAAAGATAAGTTGCTGTATTTGTTCTTCTGCCTACTGACGTCTTTGAATTTTGGTGGGAAAAGACAAGATCCAGATTGTCTTATTTGCAAGTGTGCACATCGTAGACTCTCACACACTCCTGACAGCTGACGTAGCAGCACCAGTGGAAAATACAGTGACACTTCTCCTTTCTCTTCTCAGTCCTGGTGTTGTGACCTCTGCCGCAGCAGAGGAGGTCGCATCCGTCTATGCCATGAGACGTCAGGTTGCAGATGCGATCACGGGTGCCAAAGGAACCAGTCTCAGGATTGGGGTCACAGAAATTGGGTGAGCTTTCATAATAAACCAGGTCTCGCTCTGTGGGGGGTTTGAAGTAGTTGTACTTGGGTCTCAGGGTCTCCACCCATCCACGGGACTCCTTATGTTTCTCCACCACCATCTCTGATGCGCTGTCATACTTATCCTTCATGTAGTCACCAATAACTCGAAAGTCAGGCTGAGACCACCAGCATGTCTTGACCTCGCAGCTGCCCGAGAGCCCATGGCACTTACACTTCAGGAACATGTTTTCATTGAGGGACTAAGGATGAAAAGATCATCATGTTAATTAAACATCTGATAGCAGAAAAACTTCTACAACACAATCAGCAAAATTAGCTTTTAGAAAACTCACCATTCTTCCTGCCTCATTGTTATGGCGGTTCATGGCTGAGCGTGCATCAGGGCGATTCTCTCTCGCGTCAGCAAACTCCCGGGACACCATGCTCCCAAACTCCACGTCCTCGCTGCAACCACCCCACTTCCATCCCTCACCAGGGGGGCCCTTGTGGCGTGTGTCACATCCGCAGATGGTGGCTGAGCCCTCAGCGCAGGCACGGGTCACTGCAAATGCTACTCCCGCCGAGGCAATAGCATGAACAAATGCTGACTCTCGAGTGGCTGGAACGAGAAGTTCAGATATCTGTAAGACATAGAACATTGGAAATATACTCGGAGGCAACATCCTGCAGAGAAACACCTCTGCAGAACTGAACAATCATGGATTGTCACATGAGTAATGACTTCTTAAAGTTAATGATTATTTTCAGGATTAAATTTATAGAAACATTGTTATATGGATAGCTGCTTGTGTTCAGTCTTGTATGACTGCATAGGCAAATATTTCTCAACCCAAGCCAACAAGACACCATCAAAGAAACTATACATACTGAAGAGGCCACTACTATTGTTGGCTAGATGTGTTTAGGTGGTATCGACCAAGGTGTACCAATGTGTGGGTTCATTCAGCCCAGACATCAATAGTCCTGTCTTTGAACAAGGCCAGCAAGGCCTCTATGTCTCTGTCTGACATAGCTAACGGATGACTCAGAGGGATCAGGATCTTCCAGAGAGATGAGAGGAAGAGACGGGTCTGACAGGCCTATAATTAAGAGACTCAATTAAGCTTTTGAAAGGTTAGGAAATGGCCTCACACTGCAGGGACAAATCATAGGCACAACATAAAGATGGGAGTGTAGTGTCCAGATATGTAATTCTGAACAACACTTCCCTGTTACAGAAGAGAGGACATTGTTTGTTTAAGCATTCCCTGCTTTAACAGAACTCATTATGACAGGGAGGTTGCCTTGAATATGAACACTTGCATGGTCTTGCACAATCACAGGGAAAGAGACAGAGACAACAAGATAAAGAAAGTGGAAACACCAGGTGTAAACACAAAATGAACAAAGTAAAGAAATGGAAAGAGATGGTTAAAGATAAATGGTGAAATGTGGGATTGTGTGTGCATGTCTATGTGTATGAGATAGATAAAGAGGCAGTGAAGGCTTCTGTCTAAAGAACAAGAACGACAGACGCACATAAAGAAAAGAAACAAGGGAGGAGTATAAAGTTAAAGGGAGTAGGAGCTCCTCCCTTACAGCAGGTTCCAACCAGTTTGAGGACTAAAGGGCATTAGAAACAATGACGCAAGAGAAGGTCTACCGGCATCCTCCACCACCCACTTCAAACTACTATTGTATGCACACAAGGTTACTAATGTTCACAATACATCTCCTTCCTGGAGACCCTATTACTGCATCCACCACAGATCGTTTCACTTGGATATTGTATTTTTTTCAATCAAGGTAGCTGAAGGCTGTATCTAAAACCGATGCATAATCTAAAACCGAGAACGCATATCATGTTTTTGAGTGAGTTGAAGTGTATGTCCAAGGTGTTAGGCCTAGATCCATCTGAAATGTCATGGTATTTATAAAATGGATTATATTTAAGGTGCTGATGTGGGATTCTGTAATAAAATTGGGCAAAATCTTCTCCCTGCATATAACTAATTTGAACCATTTGAACCAAGATTTGGATGTCAGTTTAGTTAGATTCCCTTCTGCTATACAAGGATGCATCGTCAGCATAGAAATATAATTAAATTTATTGCATCACAGAATGTTGATTTTTATTCATGAATAAAGTGTGAAGAAATGTGGACCTCTAACTGAAACCTGGGGAACTCCTTTGGAAATGGCTGGCAATATTGCTGCAGAGCACAAGGAGGTGGCGGAGTTAAAATGGGAGAGGAAAAGGGGATTATCTTGGGATAAAATGAGCAAAGAAGGATCAGAGCAAATTAAATAAGTCCTGGATGAGCAAACCTAGGTCTCTACGGTCACAGGCTTCGTGTGACAGCCCCACACTTTTTAATAAAGTGTCTTGATTTCCAAATTCAGGGAATATGAACTACCCACAACAAAGTGTAGTTCTTTACATTACATGATCATTCAAGCACGAAACTGCGTAACATATCTATGCCAAGATTTATGCTACTGTCAATAAATTAGCAAACCTATTCTTTTGAGTTGATTAAATCTGTTGTTATTTTCTATAAATGTTTAACACGTGCAAATACGGAACACAGACGGTTTAAGAGGACATTATTATTCTCTATATACTCCTCAACCCCACATTTTGAACATGGTGCCAATTCCGAGGCACATTCTTAACCTGTTGTGTGGTTGAGGCATTTACACTTTGTATCAAAAAGCCAACAAAAGTAATACTTTTAGAACATGTTCATATTTTGAACTATTATTGAGATCCTCTGTGTGTGCTTCAACAATTATTATCACACTACTACTTATGTATTATGCCTGGTGTTTCATATAACATTCTGGGCTATATTCACCTGTAATAGCATTTACTCCACCTTGAAACACCAGCTCTTGCATTAGTTGCCCAGCTTTTCTTGCTTTTATGACCAGTTTATGGTACTTCAGGACACTTTTACTCCGACAGTGCTCCTCCACCAAACTTTGCCAGAGCCTGGCAGGCCAAGTGGTCCCTACAACCTGCTGGGGGGTTGAATCCCCTATTGTGCTGCCACTGTCACGCTGTGTTAGTCCCACAATGGCCCCAGATATTTTATATGAAATTTGCCCTGGCCAGTGATTAGTGGGGACCAAGTTAAGTCATAGCAACAGAGAACTATGCATTGGCTGGACCCCGCTTGTCGGCAGACGGGGAAATCCCTATTCAAATGGTTTAATAAAACAATCTAAAGGGCGTGTGAATGGGGAAAAGCACTTTTTCTCCTGCTTAATCTCATGGTTGCGAAGATATTGTGCTCTGAGCAGTGCTCAGCAGGGAGTGGGGCTAAGGTCCCCCCATCAACTCCATTTACCACACCCCTTCTTTCTTTCTTGCCCAGAGTTAATGATATACTGGTGTGCTAGCTTCCCTCCCCCAGCAAGGAGAGACATACGTCTCATGAAAAGCAAAGACCTCTTAGCTCATCCTAAATAGTTACACTTTCTCATCCTCAGGTCACAGGTCATAACCCACATCCCCTGACCTTTTTCCAGTTAGTTTAAACGGGACTTAATGATTTAGGTTAATTTATTAGCAGGATTTCCTGGTATACAGTTTGAGCAAGGCGGAGGTACCTACAGGGAATGAAGGTTAGGTAGGTCAGAGCTACAGCAGTATGAAACTTTTCACTCACTTCCACATGCTTTAAATATTAAGTAATAGTTTCCTATGAACCACATTTGAATTTAATGGTTTCAAGTAGAATAGTGATGGTGCATGTCTATACCTGTGTGGCTGGCAACACCTGCTAAATTTTGTGTCCACTTTTTGTAGCAAGGTTGCCCTTACTAATTCTATCATATGACTCCTAAACTGGAGCCTGATTATACCCATATAGTAGGTAGGTGTTCTGTAAATACCAAGAATGCCGAAACAGTCCTGGGATAGGCTCTGCCGACTAAGAACACCTGCGCTGTTTTCTATTACCTTTCATCAAAGGTAGATTCCAGCAGTGCATGTTTTGACACTTTAGTTAATGTAAATTAATGAGTGCTGACGCAGACATAGCCTGGAGGTTGGGGTGTGGAGTGAGAGAGAAACATAGACAGAGGATCAGGCCACGTGTAAGGGAGAGAGATCATGCACCTAGTCCATTTTAAAGGCAGGGGTAACTTAACTCCTGTGTTTTGGCACATGAGGTTGGGTGTGAGTATGTGTGACAATGTGCATTTAGACTGATGAATGTTTGTGTGTGGTCATGCCAATTTATTATCACAATTGGCATGTTTGTGCGTATTAATTTGAAAGGAGGTTGTATAAGTGATTAAAGCATTTTTTTCACAAGAAGAAACTATACAATGTTTTCTTTTCAGTCTTCTATTCTTTTAGCTGTGGTCTCAACTCAATTCACAAAATTGCCTTTTCTCCTTAATGGTCCATGTCTTTCATTCTTCTAGTGCTCTGCTTAATCCACCTCTGTAAAACAAACTTCTAATGTCCTCTGTGAAGGTGAAGAGGACATGGGCAGTGATGGGCTATCTGATAGGAACTAAACCTCTGAAGTCTATAAAGGCGCCTACTCTTCCTTTCAGAGCCGGCCCCAAAAAAGGCCGGAGGAAACCAACACATAACAGTTTCAATCGCAGACAAACAGACACCAGTGAGGACAATGGCCCTGTTGCACAGACAAACACCAGCATCAATCAAATCCAATGAAATGGAAGCCCTCTCCTACTAAGCCCTATCAAAGGGCTGTGAGCCCCTGAGTCACTCTCCTTGGTCTCTGACAAAGGCACTTAATCCAGCCACTTTGACCTCTCACATTATTAAGGGCCTCGGTGACCTTAATCCAATCAAAATGATTCACTAAAGCCCAGTAGCTGCCTCATCTTTCCACCCAGTACCCCTGAAATTTAGGCCTGGGAAGGGAGACAATGCGAGAGATGTGGTGGCATTTTGCACCACAATAGCGCTCAGATGGGGAACCCCTATCGTTAGCCACCTACTTGAGCTCAAGCCTCTATCAACTAGCTCAGGAGTTTATTAATAAAAGCAATTTCCCTGACTCACCTCCAAACCCCTGTGTTTGCATCAATCTTCTGCAAACTAGGTGACAGGTTTAGATCCTCATTTTGGAGTTAGCCAGAAGCAACACAGACAGAAAAAAACCACACACAAGTGTCCTGGGACACTGTATTATAAAAAGCATCTTAAAGCAATGCAACATTTGCTTCCTTGCCAGGCTGTGAGCTCATCAATACCAGTGTCATATCTATCCGTTAAATATGAAGCTTAGTTTAGCACAAAGACTGGAAACAGCTAGCCTAGCCATTTTAAACTTCTTAATACGGTGAATTATGATGATGATATGCTTTATAAGTGATTTTTTTCCTTCAGATTGTGTATTGTAAAGTGGGGATTTCTGCAGTCTGATCCCATGATTAGACCAGAATGGACATATTCCTAAGACATATTCATAAGTCCTAATACATCACATAATCTTATGGGAACAATATATTGTGGAAAACTCCAGAACTCAGTTTAGAGTGTTTTGTAAGACACTTCAGAGGATTGTACAGCAGAACAATCACAGGGGATTCCCTCCTAAAGAAAACTCCAACAAGACAGAACTCACTCATCTTAATTGTGTACATTATTTCATGCATATAGGCTGCTCAGAGCTTGTTCAGTCTGAAGTCTATTTAAACAAGGATTTGAATGAGCATAATGAATGATGCATGCAGGGCGTGCAGCTTTTCTAATGCAAATAGAAGACGGAGAGAATGTAGAATTGATAATGGAAGAGTTAATCATCATAGAAATACAATAAGTCACTTTTTGTTTTAGTATTAGTTTTTTTACAGATGGTTTGAAGAATTAAGAACTTCTAAGAACGTAAGAGAGGGTATCACGCCCAGAAACCTAGAAACATAATTTGGGGGCAGTTGTAATGTTACATACAGTCAAGCATTATACTTTCCTTCCAACAATAATCTTTACATAAAACTTTGGTTGTACATGAAGTAACTAGGCCTATTGATCCACCTTTTCCTGTAGAATAAATGTGCTCTCACGTTTGGCACGTGTTTCCTGGTAATGCAGACTTTTGACAGCCCCTTAACTCTGGCCTGTTCGGATAAATAGCATTATAGGAAATGCTACCAAGCCACTGGTTTTGTCTGACAGTTCAAAAGCTGGTGATAGGTTTGGGTTTATGTTAATTGAAAATGAGCCAAATAAACAGAGATGGAGCCAAATTACAACACCGGGGAGTGTTGAAACATGAATATTGTCGACCTGTGCTTGAGGTACCCTGACAGTTTTTTTTGCACAAAGAAATTGTGTTCCAGAAAGCACACTGCACATCTTATTAAAATCCACATTAATGTGTTTACCTTTATCTAACACTGGCCCAAAAATGGCAAGATTGTCATTGACCGTGGTGCAGTTCCAGCGTCGGCCTCTGAACTGGTGCTGGCACTCCTGGATACCAATCTTCACCCCCTCAGCCACACTGGGCATGATTTCCACGTAGTTCCGGCAGAAACGCAGCTGCTTGGGCACCAGACCTGGGATACTGCCACAGAGGATAGGCTGAGTGCCCAGTGACGAGTACTGGTGACCCACTGCTAGTGACCTACAAGGAGAGAGGAAGTTGCATTGTCAGTGCATTTTCATTACTGCATCTTATCAGCCTGCCTGTGGCTTTATCTATTGATTTAACACAAGTGTCAAGTGGGAGACTAATTTCCCTCTCCAGTTGCAGTGTAATTTTACGTCTGAATGTGTTTGATTGTGTGTTTATTTGCTGTACCAGATGCTAACATTAGGCTTCCATCCTTTATCCCCTTAACTACCCTCTCTGCAGACACCTGGCCTTTGTGTGTATTGAAATTGTAGCCCTGCCACCGCAGAATCAGGCAATGTTTCTGTCTAAGATAATAAATCCACAATGTATCTAGAGGTCTTCATAGACCTTAAGCTGACAACTTGGAAAACTACACCTTGTTATTAACTGTCCGCACACTTAACAGGCCCTCAGCTTAGGGTAATAAGAGTGCAAACCCTACATTGAAACTTCAGAGAGTGTATTAAGTGTAACACAGTGCCCAGCCTCCCCTTTTCCTTTGAGGAAGGTATTCTGGGATACGACAAGTGCAAACTTGGTTCACTGATTACATCTCTCTGTCTCACTCCCTTTACTGCTTTCTCTCTGTCTTTCTGTCTTTATTTTGTGTCCTCTCAATTAGGACTTTCAGTAACTATATAATCATAGAAATGGGATATCCATTGTATCATTGTGTAGGATGTAATTTAGCCAATTTTAAGAAACATTTTGCTGTACTGTGTTTTAGATAAAGTGTTTGATTTGCAAGTTAAGCTCTTTATTACAGGACGTATATAAATTTTGTGTGAACATTATTTTTTCTGCATGACCCGCTGACCTGAGCTGTTCCATTTTTATTGAAATGCCCCCTAAATCAATATTTTGACGACATGATTATTTAATAACAGAGTTCTTATTATCTTTGGCAAATGCCCTGCAGAGTAGCTACAATGTAGCTTGTTGGCAATCCAGACAGGTCTTCATTTCAAGTCGACTGTCCAGACTCTGGCAGCAGACAATCGGCTGATTCTCCCGAGAGTGATATGGGCTTGATAACAGTTATTGTGGCTTTTCCACAAAGGCAGAGCCAGAGCAGGTGTGCAGTCTTTTGCAGCTCAGTTAGCTCACTGTGTGTTGACCTGTTCACTGTTGTTCACGGACTAATCGCTGATCACAACAAGATTACCCAAACTCCTGACACTGGCCTCAGGCTGCTTTCTTTAAAAACTAGCCGAATGGCCGCTGGCTGACGACTTTTGATGGCAGCCAACATTTTGACCTTGAATACCTCAATCATATTTTTGAAATTTGAAATTTAAAGGCTGATTTCATTTTCGACATTACACTTCAACATTGTCTGTCAGGTGTCAAGGTGTGTGTAAGCCATCAGATGACCTGGCGAGTAAACCAATGTTCCCGCAAGCAAATGTCAGAGTTATGTGTCACGCTGGTTTTAACAGAATTTCTCACCTAATTTCTACAGACTAGACCGCTCAAGTTAATCATAAATGAGACACCCAGTAAGCGAGCAATGGCAAGTTGAAAATGACCCCGAGAGGAAATCACATTTGTCTGCAGTTTGTCTGCAACATCCATCAGTAAACAAGGGCACTCCTATTACAAGCTGACCTCTCTTTGGCCCTTGTCAGTCCATATACCCTGAAGCACATCATTCCCAGCAGAAACCTGAGTCCACATCCCAAACTGGTGCAGACTTCCCTCTTCGCCTCTATCACGCACAACAAACAGACCTGAAACTCTAAGAAAACCATGCACAACAATTCATCTTTTAAGTGCTGCATTTTTTACAAGTAGTAGTCTCTTGTGAGTCCAGTCTTGAACCACCTCTTCTTCCTTTTCATCTACAGAGAAATAATGTAGGGTCTCTGAAGTTTCCATTGCATTTTCATCAACATCGCTAGTGAATGAGCTATATCTCAACAGCAGGAAATAGTGCAGAACAAAGGTCAGATTAGCTCTAATCAAGGCAGGAACGACAGCTGAAAAACTCTGGATTCGTCATTTGATTTGATTTGAACAGTGTCACACAAAACCCTCATGAGTTAATGTGCTTAAGCTGCTCCACTCGTGCGTGTCTCTGTGTCTGTCTCAGTGGAGCTGAGTAATCCATGCCACCTCTTCCTGTGTTAGGAAATGGCCTAAGAGAAGGGGCAGGGCATGTTCCACCAGGGATGATTTATGATTTTTTTAAGGAGCTATTGCATGAAGAACAGTGCTGTTGGATACAAGGTATAACAAATATATCTATATATTTAAACATAAGTGCTGGTGTGGTCTGGATTAAAAGCGTCTATTGAGTTCTCACGCTTTCCTTTTTTCATCCTCACACCAGATGCCTTCCAAAGAAAATGGTGGTCAGTATAATTGATTAAGAAACACACGATTCAGTAATGCTGTTAAGGTTTGTGTTATCAAAAGTGAAAATTGTTACAAACAAACACTTAAGCAAAACATATATCACATTAAATTTTTGCCTCTGTTCAGACTTTCCCCCTCTCATCAAAGTGTATCCAGCGCAGGTTTAATGCATATTTCAGCAAGCCCAAGCAGGGTACCTTAGAATTACCACTTTACTCGTGGGCCCTGGGGCCTTGGAGCCGACTTTGACATCAAGAGAATATGTTTGGGAAAAGGAATGTGCGGCAAGCTTTCACCTCCAGGTATTTATCTTCTAAGGTGGGGTGGACCAGGGAAGGGGGTGGTGGGGTGGCGGGTGCAGCCAGGCTATGTCACGGCAGGTCGAGAACAGAAAGACATGAACCTGTCTTAGTGCATATCCCTATCCCCAGAGACTCCAGTGGGACGGACGCTGAGTGTGATGCAGCTCCGATGGCCACTTGAAACCAAGTTCAACCTTGAGGTCTGTCAGCAAAACATCACAGGTTGCTTTTCACAGAAGTGATGGCTCTTCTTATAACTGACATGCTGTTTGAAAATGGACAGACAATGCAGGCGTATTGAGCGCAACCCAAAAGGAACCACGTTATTTGACTTTGGATGAGTTGCCACGAAACAAAAAATACATCAGCAGTCTTGTATGAAAAAAAGTATTAGGTCAAGAACGTTCAACTCGAGGTGACTTTGCGTGCTATTTCTGAAATCAAACATTGTTTGTATTGGTAGGAGTGATACAGCAAACTTGCTCCCGTTATGTTTACTTGCCACTCTTTTTGCTTCTGTAGTTCCACTCGTCAATCAAACACCTGACCCACCCTCCAAAATCACAGCATCAACACAGGAGTTAGTTCTTGACTTGCTGCAGTGCTTTTGTTAGGACAGAATGGAAACCTGCCTTCAATTGTGCCATACATGACTGGCTCCACAAAAAAAAGGCTCTTATCGAGACTCAAATTCAAAGCCTTTCCTCGGAAGTGTGCACGAGTGTGTCAATCAGCAGAGCTGAAACATGGCACTAACAAAAAAGTTCAAAACATGCTCATATCACATGACAAAAACATACTGTTCCAAAAAAATCTACTGAACATCTAGTAAGTTGGAAAATCGTCCATTTTGACTGCATGTACTAACTTTTAGAACCAGGAGTGTACTAATTTGGGTCCGTATTATTTTCCACCTCTCGGTTCAGAGGGCCCACTGTTATATCAGGATTTCCTTCCAGCTGTGCGTGTAATTAGTTTCTCATCGGTATTACCACAGGGGACCCATTAAGGGAAGAAGATTAGGGTACACCCAATATCTAAGCAACCCCAAATATGAAATGATTTATAATGAAACAGACATCATATGCTGATTTAGTGCTAAAAAAGACAACATGTGGTTGATTTGTGTATCTGATGGATCAAGCTTGAACAGTGTGAAACCAGACAAGAGCTTCTCCAGAAGACGAGACAGCCCAATTAATCCAAAAAAATTAAATGAAATCAAGTGAAAAAATAGTGCTAATTAATGTAAGATTCTTAAATATGAGTAATTATTGGGCTACTGCACCATTCTTTTACAATCTCATTAGTGCTTCTTGTGTGATTAAAGAGAGTAAGAAAATGGAACAAAGACATCAGTTATTGTCAGTTTGTGAACATTAAATGCTGCAGTTCTCAATGTGAGTTGTCATGTTTTGATTTTGGAGAGGATTTGGAAGGAGAAGAAACAGATGGAAATTAATCAGCTGTGGACTGAGATATATCCATGATATCCATTACAGGAAATGCGGCTACACATCAAACTGTGCTGGATTTGGTTATTAAGTCTTCTGTTATGTCCCAAGTCTGATAAGAAAATTTAAACAATTCAAGTGTTGAACTGATTATTCTCATACCATTACCATAAGTAATATAAATTAGCCTACATAAATAAAAGACTATGCATAAACACTGTGTATTACATTATCAGTTTGTTTAAGCACCCATGCATTAAAGCTAAACCCTGGGCAAGATTTCATAGCCTACTCTTTCTGTGCCACTTTGACTCCCCTATACACACACACACGCGCGCGCACACACACACTTACATGCACACGAACTTTGCCTTTGCACCTGCTGCAGTCTGAATATGAAAATTGCATCGTTCATGCTGCAAATGTCGGTGTCCATAGCATTAAAAGACAAACATAGAATTCAGACAGAAAAGTGTTTTCGTCAGTTAGTTATTGGTTCCTACAGGTCTTTTCTGTTCTCTGCTATATAGATTTTAAATTAAAAGCGAAATTTACTCATGTGTATTTAATTGTATTACACTAGTCTAGTTTTGAAGCTATCCTTTGCACCTCTGGTAGTATTAAATACGTCTCAAAATCAAGCTGGAACAACTTTACCATCAGAGCACCTAAATGTACCGCTGCTGTCAGACACGAAATTGGAAGTAGGCTACAACCACTCAAACTGACACAGGAACGGATCATCGGATACTTCTCAAATAAAAAAAAAAGAGTCGACACTTGTTCGGGATATCATGAAAATAAAACTTACCACCAGATGGGATAACTTGCCATGACATGCGTAAGCACACAGAGCAACAGGAAACATCCAAGGTATATCATCCTTAAAGTTTCGCAAAACTTCTCCAGTGGAAAGCCTACATGCGCGCTCATGCGCGCACTGAGATTTGAAGTCAAGAAAAAATAAAACAATGAAAAAAGATTCTGCACTGATCGATTATTATTTCTATGCTTCTAAAATAAGTAGGGAGAATCTATCTTTCGCGACTACCCGTGACAGCACTCTGGAGCCAAATATTAAAAGTTAAAAGCAGCTTGCTTTTTTTAGGACCCAATCAGCAGGTATTGCCAAAGGGGGAATTCTGCTGATATGTTCCCTCTATTGCCTAGTCAGGCAGTTTGAACTCAGACGAGCTCAAGAACGAGCTAATTTTAAGATGTGTTTTAGTGCTCATAGAGAATTGACCGCATTAGCATGCAGTGTGTGTGATATATAATGTTGTTTAAAGGAGAGAGGGAGGGTCTGAGGGGTTTTAAATAGACATCGGAACCCCTGTGGATTGCGTAGCTATAACAACCTGTCCGGATTTCACTCCCTGGCTTGAAGCTTCTAAAATGCAGAAATAAATATGTGTGAATTGCTTGAGACCACTATTAAGGTCTCCAGGCCTTTATTTGTGCCTGTATGCCATGAATGTAAAATTAGTTGAGTTAAGTTGAGAAGTTTTTCCTACGGACTGATGGATTCACAATGACCTGAATAAAACTAAATCTCTGGGGCCTATTAGATTTTTCCAAAGAAGATCCCCAATTAGGCATTTTGGCCAATTTTTGCATTTATTTATCCTTTAATATGTAAAATGAAAACTCAAATGTTTTGTTTCCGTCACTACACTGTATGTTCTTTGATATGATGCTCTGATGTTGTAAAATTACAAAAACAGTGTTGTTAATGTTCTTGTCATCAGAAAATTAGAAGTAGGCTATCCTGGGTGTGTGCAAAAGGGCCATATTTGAGCATTAATTAAACGGTAACGGTTTTTCTCAAATTGCATTAGCCTACTTTATGAACAGTTTTAACTGTGAGCTGTGTTCACAGCTTTGAAACCCCAACTTTAAAGCTGCCCGCATGACAAGCTGCTTATTCCAACGAAAATATTCGATAATATTGGCCGCACCACTGAGTTTAAATGGCACACTGTCTGTTTCCCTTTCTCAATGTCAAGTGGCTGTTGATAGCTGATCGGTCTCTCCATTTACAGCCACTGATGCTTATCTGATGATTAAAAAAAAGTCCTGGTTGTGCAACATCAGTGACTAACAGGGTTGTAGGCTATAGAGGTAACAAGAAGACTAAAATTAACGCAAAGAATTTAATCAGTTGAATTGTCGCCCTTTTTTGAAAACTGAACATTTTCACCGTTATTTTCACATTTTTTTGTAGGCTATGAATTACTAATAATGATGATGATAGTAATTATTTAACATTATAAAAACGTCTATCAAGTCAAGCCTATTATTGTTCATGAAATGTTATCATTTAATAGTTGATGACAAACAGCTCCAGCAATTAGCCAAATGGTGGACTGTGTATTTTGTTTGACAGCTGTAACCAAATTCTATAGCTAATATGACAACCAGAAACGAATTAGATAGCCTAAGGATTTTTTGTCAAATATCTTGCTTTAGGCCCATGTATTGCTCCGATTTAATTCTTCAGGGAGCGTTTGGGTTTAACTTTACTTGACCTGTTGGAGTTAATTTGTACATCTTCATCTAGGCCTGGGTGTATAATCATGAAATAGGCTAACTGAATACAAAGCTGTTTATTTAGGCTACATTTTACAGAGTCTATTTTATAATATCCAAACTAAGAGGAAATGTATCACCTCGACAGTGTTTGATGTGCGGATAACTAATTATCCCTGATTCTTTCCATTGACTCGTCATTTAGTCATACAACATTTATCCAGTCAAACCGGTCATTATTCATCCAGAAAGTGTTGATATAAACATTAGGCTACTGACTCGCCTGGAGGAGGGAAAACATGGTAGGCTATACACATCTTACAGCCTCCGCAGGCAGCAGGAACACCGGAGAAGGCAGGATGTATAGCGCCATCTAGTGGAATTTATTATACACTGTAACCCTGGCAAAGACTAATGAAACTCCTTGGTGACACACCAGACGGAAGCAGGCCACATACAATCACTGCTTTTCACATCCAGTGGTGGAAAATAACTAAGCACATTCCTTCAAGCACTGTACTTAGGTACAATTTTCATGTACTTGTCCTGAGTATTTCCACTTTCTGCTACTTTATACCTTTTTGTCACATTTCAAAAGTAAATGTTTTACTTTTTGCTTGATTGTATTTTTTTGACAGCTATATCTGCTTTGCAGTTTTTACATAAAATAACTCATAATCACTTTATAAGATATGATGCAATGCTTCAGATTAAACTGACCAACATTATATAAAGTAGTTAAGAGTAGATCAGCTTTAACATTAAAATGCTGCTTACAGGTCCATCAATAATAATAACCGAATCGAAAGTAACATCTAATAATATAATTTTGACAAAGGCAATTTTGCTGCAAAATGAGCACATTTTCTGTAAAAATATTTGTTGTGTGCTTTTACTTTAGTGGAAACTTTATTCCAATACTTGTAATAGAGTATTTTTCCACTGTGCTACTTTTAAGTGTAACCCTAACACTTCTTTCACCACTGCTCACTGTCTTCCTGAATGGCTGTTGATTAATATTACTCTGATAAGGATCTATTCCCCCAAAATTAGACTCAACTGTCCAGTGATTAAAGGGATTGTTACTGAAACAATTGAAGTAATCTAAATAATAGTGCAATCATAATAAATTCTAAAAGTTATAAATTATATACATAATAAATATTGATAAATATTTTTATTTATGTTCAGATATTTATTTATAAATATTCTAGATATTCTATATAATATAGATATAAAAAAGGGTAGGGTCATTCTGTTATTTTTCTTTCTTTATATACATAAAATAGTTAGACCAGACTTCATAAAACTTCTCTTGGTAATTATAATAATAATTCAAATCATCATCAAGTAAATATTTGTTCTGTATGACACTTTCACTCAAAGTATAGTAAATAACTGGAGAGCTACACAGAGGAGCTGGAGGGTTTGGGCAGCTGCAGAGGGGGAACTCTGGAAGTCAGAGCAGCTATGAACAGAACCTTTTCTTCTCCCCAGTAGCTGTCAGCACTGGCACAGAGTCCAAGTCAGCAACGGTGTTAAATGCAAGAGAAAAATGCTTATAGCAACTGAATGTAGATCAGATAGTGAAATAGATTTAATAAGTGCTTAAATGTGTGTATAACATGTTTGACTTCTACATACCCTGAAAAAAATCCATCAAGTTAGAAGTGACCGCCTAGTGAATCTATTCAGCTAATTTCATCTCCATCAACACGTTTCGCACACCAACTCTGTGTCTGCAGTCCATCCATTCAGGGTTTTCCCCAAGCAAACAGAAAGACATCATGGCACCTGTGTGTGCCCACGGTGACCTCACTGTGACGGTGATGTAATTTAGCAAAGTGCTGCTAGTGGCGAGTCATGTCCGACAAGTGAGTCTTGTCATTTCTCTGCATCATAGGCCTCAGTCAGACTCCCTCTGTTTGACATAACACAGCTACACCAACACCATGCAATATGAAAATATTGAACTAATCACATTTTCATTACTTCACTTAGTTTTCCATGAATATTTTCCTGATGTGCCATGAAGCTGTTAATTCTCATGTGTGCATTCAAGTGTCTTAATAAGATGCAACATAAAGAAAATAGGATTAAACCACAGCTTCTGCACAGTAACTCTTTCTTTGTTGTGCACAAATGGGACAGCACCACTAGATGTCAGCATTGTAATGGAATTGGACTACTTATTTTCACTGCTGAGCTTTGGGAAAGAAATCTTAACTGGAAGCACATGTGGTCTATACATAGTGTTGATATAGTTTTCAAAGCATTGTTATTTGTATAGCACTTGAAATGAACTTCAATAACAGAGTAGATTCACAGTACTTTAATGAAGCAAGGTAATGCTGGTAATGCATTTAAAAAACATAAAAAAATAAAAAATGAAGAGGTTTTTAGAGGCAGGCTTAGTAAATCTCATATAGAGATTATAACTCTCTAGAAAGGAGCTCAGTGATCAAAATGTTTGATCAGCTTTGGATGCTGTTTAGTTCAAGCAAACGTGAAAGAAAACTAAAACATAGTCATTGTCAACCTAGCTCAACATCCCTCAGAATTTACTGTTCAATTGAATCTGTTCTGCTGCTAAATGCTCTTTTTTTTGTGGATGATCATCAAAAACAAACACCGATGTTCAATAAGAGACAGAGGGAAGATGACTAAAAGCAGACCAACTACTTTTCCTTGTGTAATTCTGTTTGATTTACAAGCTTTTCAAGGGAGAAGAGGGTAGAGTTGTGCCTCAATAAGCTGTGACACACCCCACAAGCTCACACCTGGAAACATCTCATCACTTTCACTTGTACTTTTCTGTTGGTCTCCAGACATGGGAAACAAAGCAAAGGGTCTGCCTCTGCTTTGACTTTATCTTCAGGATGGGCATTGCCACAGGCGTTGACGTCCCTATCTCGCCTGCTTGACTCTTGGCAATACAGGGTGTAAAAAGGCTTCTGATAAGAGAATTCATGGGAGACTACTTCTAAATCTTAATGTAAACGGTCTTTGTAGTCTCTGAGGTCAGATTTGTTGCTTTTGAGATTGGAACACAGCTACAGATGTCATTTATTGTACTGTATGTTTGCTGAGCATGAGGATGTACTAAATGAAATGAAAACCTGGAACAAACAAGTGCAGATGCTTCCATACATAGGTCACTGAGTGGTTTGATGAATTATAAAAATGTGTGAATGTGAATCACACACCATTGCCTTCACGGTCACAAGATCTCAGCATTATAGCACCACCAGAAGAACACCAATTAAAGCGTGGATAGATTCTACTGATGAGATTTTGATGGATATAGAGAGTTGAAGTAATACAATCTGAATGTACCAAAAGCATAAATTCCCATTTCAAAGTGCTTTGCAGATAAGAAAAGAATGATTTTTTTTAAATGCAGGAGGCGATATTGGACAATAGACTTAGCATGACAATCAAAATTATACCTCTTATTAAATGTGATTTCTGCAACGAGGTTTAATGTTTAACGACAGTAACTGTAAATGTGAAGATCTGTATTAAGTGACGAATCAGGACATTTTAATAGTAACTCCTCATTTATCAGAGTTTTACTAAAAGAAGTTACAAGATAATTAAAATCTGAAGATGAGTAGATCTGAGAATCTGCATGAATAGAGATGTGCTGCTTTTGAAATATTTGACCAAAAGGTTGTATGCAGACAGAGAATGAAAGACAGAGGACTAAGCCTTACGGCACTCCATGAGTGAATTGGGTACTGGAAGATATGCAGTTCCTTCTAGCCACACAACTACACTTTCGAAAGATAAAACTCATCTAAAACAGTACAGATTACCTTCCCAATGCTGCCAATGTAAAGTTAAAATCAAGTTGTCATGTGTATCAAAAGATGCAGGAAGATCTAACAGCACTAAAACACATGGTTTCGTTTTAATCCTTGATTTCCTTAATTTGAAAGGAGTCACAACTAGTGTCAGCCATTAGAAGCAAATAAATGCACCTGAAGGTCTGTTGCCTGCTGTGTCTCATTTTGTGTGTAACTGAAGTCTTAAACAATCTGTTGTGGGGGCCTTTGGTCACAAGGTTTTTCCTCAGAGGGACTCGGCTAGTTGTCTTAGCGCTGAGGTCAGATATTAAGCAAGCGGGATGAAGGCCAGAAAACAAGAAGGGACAACGCAGCTTTAGTTACAGGACCAGCTCTGTGTGTCATATCAGGGTGCAGTGTTTTATATCAACTTCTGAGAGAGTGCGAGACTCCATTTGTCCACGTTTCTTCACTCTCTTTTTCTTCTCTGGTCTTTTCCACACAATGACACTATTTCTTTGGGTCATCCCAGGTCGCAATCAGCTGTGAAGGGAGGCAGCACTGACTGCAGCTGTTCGGCTGGACCCCGTCTTGTTTCATTAACACTAAGTAAAGCAGATCATAACATTCCATCAACACCACCTGCTGGTCAAGAGCACGACCCATTCGCTATACATCTACCATATCGCCTGTCTTCGTACAGCAACCTGTACTTTCCTGGCTCAAACTCTTCACATGTCACTACTTTTACTGTTGAGACTGTGTTGTGTCATTGTAGATGGTTTCTCCAGTCAGACGAAGTGAACCTGGATGAATGGCCGTACTTGTTCAAGGGCAAATAGAAAATTGCGATTCTGTAAACACCATTCAAGCAGGGTGTTTCAAAGGTTGCTGGGAAACGAAAGAGTGGATCGTATCATGCGGCTTTGGCAATAAAAAACCTAGTAGACTGTGGTTTGATATTAAGGGCAGATATTAATGTCATTGTTTGCAAGATAAGGAAATGTAATTAATGCTTGACTGAGCAAAGCTGTCCGCCGACAATGGGATGGAAATGTAAATAAAATGAGCCAAAAGACGCCTTTGGAAAGAAAATGTCTCTTACCAATCTAAAGTTAAGTGTTCAATTTTGGGAAGATCGTGTTTACTACAAACCTTGCATTAAAGGTGTTCCATGTTTCCTCCCACAGTTACACAGCAGCAGCTTAGATGGGCCTACTTAAACACTTTCAAGAATGGACAAGCCGCCACATGCACACATACAATTTGGCTCAAGTGTGTCATAACACTTCACTAGAAAATGTGCATGGACCATAGGTTACATGCCACAAATGAAGCACCAGGATTAACGTTTCTGATAGCAAGGTGCTCCTTTTTTTTTTACTACTGCTACTGTTTTGGTTTCTGCACACAAGTTAAATCCAGGAGACAGTATTAGCAAGAATTCCGTAATCCTCTAAGCTTTGAGCACACCTTTTTAGTGGTATCTTTTCTTAATTTATTTACTTTCTTGTTGGGAATTGTGAAAGCTTTTTTGCTCATTGCGTTCCCTTAAAAGTTTATTCATTAGCAATATCTGTTTTTCTCTCTGGGATGCAATCAAACCGGCACAGGAGGTTGACAGTGCTTGAACTGAGGTTTCAAAAACAACACCAGCTACCTCTCCAGCCTCAGGGGATGGACTTTTCCTGAATCCTGAATCCTGAGAATTGCTGCACATGGTGCACCCGACGCCTGAAACAGCAGAGCGGCGCAGACGCACCGTCAGCCTCCAAACCTAAGCCACAAATTATGTCTGGTACATGGAAAAGATCATGTGGCCCTGCAGCGGAGTAGGGGTGGTGAGAACGAGGAGTTTGGTGGTAACTGGGTTGGGATTGGACGGATACGATTTACATTCCTCTCCAGGGATGTGATATCAAGACAAGGTCAGACCAAGGCTAATACATAAGACTCTGAGGAAAGGGAGGAGGATTCTAATCTTTACTCAAAGTGACTATTTTATGTAGAATACAACACCAAATTTTATGTTAACTCTGCATGTTGTTCAATGTGATACAATCTGTCTTGTATTGCATTGATTATGTACATATTGCTAGATATCTTTCTTTGTCTCATTTATATGGAAATGCAGCAGATGCCTTGCATACACTATTTGTCAAAATATATAGTGTAGCCTACACTGAAATGTTTTGAATGCATTTTAGGAGATTGTTCCTTTCAAGGAAATACCTCAAACTCCATCAACATCCCATAGCACATTCCATCTCATTTGACTAGTAGGTACACAGACTAACCTCAATGCCCAGAGGAACCTCATTGTAATTGCAAAGAAATGTAACACTGGAGGCTAACACTCTAATCTGAACTGAGTATTCTAGTCACACTTGGAGCTTTTCTACACCGTTACTTAAGGGTGACTTTCACATTGGGATATGTGATACGACTATTTTCCGACAAATAATATTCACGTCTAAAATGCATTTTATTCATTTATACATGCATGTTAGCTTCCAAGGGAGAGTCTGAGAGGCAGAAAATGGTAAAGGAAGTAGTATCTCCAACAGCAGGGAAGGAAAAACTTTCTTGACAGCCTAAAGAGATTAGTGTCCATTACCAAACAAATTTCTGCTACCACCTACAACACTTATGACAGCCCTCAGTTCAACCCACATAGGAACCCTGTTAAAAAAACAAAACAACCCACACGCTTTTGTCCTCATGGCCATGTTCCCTCGACACCAGAATGAAACAAGCTCTGTTTTCTTGGTTGCCGGGTCTGAGAAGAGGGGCCGAGTGTGTTTTAAGAAGGGTGTGGGAATCAATTATCCCACTCAAGAGACATGCAGGACCAGTGGGTATTGCTTGGGATTAGTGTCCATTCTTGTCATGTACTGACAAACCCTCCTGCTGATCTCCTTAAAACCAGGTGTTATTAAGGAGCAAGGCCCTTATTGGGGGCCTATAGGCTTTGAATAACTGCCCTTCAGGAATGACTGACAAGCTTATAATGTTAAAAAAAAATGCATTCCTGTGCTTTCATGCGCTCACCTGTGTGAATTCTCAAATGATATTGAGCGTGAGTTCAAAGTGAAATCATGCACACAGCAAATTCATAAGTCTTGCAACATTAGCTGTGACTGCTTAGTATGTATCTATCGACTATCGTTTGTTCAGCATCAGTTCAGCAGAGTTTACTTTACATTTTAAATTTTAAAGGAATAGTTTGACATTTATGGAGCACTTATTTACTGGAGAGTGAAGAGTTAGATGAGAAGACAGATATCCACTCTCATATCTATTAAAATGAAGCCAAAGCCAACAGCTGGTTAGCTTAGCTTAGCACAAAGATTGGAAACATGGGAAGCATGAGAGTTGCCAGGCAGCAGAGACTTCAGTAAGTTACAAAATAGTCCGGCTCTTAACATAGCTTTACAGGTTACACATGCAGACACAGAATGATTTTAGATATTCTGATCTCTTCATTCAGAGTTGTCTGAACTCCAAACACATATTAAATTAATTAATAATTAATATTGAACAAAAAAAGTATAATTTGTTAATTGATGAGCTTAGAGCTGCTGGTAGATGGATAGCTGTTTGTTATGCTAAGCTAACTGGCTGTTGGCTATAGTCTCATATTCAACGGGCAGATATGACATTTCTATTAATCTGCTTATTTTACTGTACACCAGAAAGCGAATTAGCGTATTTCCCAAAATGCCAAACTTTCCTTCCACAGTGCTGCAAGTCAACCTGTCACAGTCACTCATACTCATCAAATAACACACCATTGCAAAAGTTGAATAACTGGTGATCTGTTTACGGGAGATCCAATATCATGTGAAACATGCAACTGTTATTATCAAGCTTGCTCACTTTAATCTCTAATTTATTTTGTTTACACACTGAAAGTAGAAACTTGGCACTGGGAAGCCACTTGGCCCATCTGTGGCTGTTTGTGATTTGCGGTGAACGGGCTGGATATTGTTTGAGATTGGGAATGAATAGACTTCATCCCAAATCCTGGCATGAGCGCTCCCCAGGTGTAGCTGAGAAAACCTGGACCCTTCCCAAGTTCAGATACCTCTCTCTCTTTACGTGCCAGAAATCAAGGTGTGTGCGGACACAAAAGATGTCAGGTGGTAGCTAAGCCACTGAAAGGTGTTTACACAGGAGTTAAGTAGGGTTGTCCCTGACTAAAGACCTTCTCAGCTGGCAAACGGTCTGTGGATATTATTTACAAATCAAGAGGTCAATTTAGACAAGAAATTGGAATATGGAGTCTTACTCATTATGGCTGTCATGCTTAAGATGAAACTTGTAAATATAGCTGTCATCATAGTGAAATGTTCCTGGGAATTTCTGTCATTTAAACATCTATTTTGAAATAATACATATAACATGGAAAAAAACAAATAACAAAAGAAAAAGAAAAGAAATGAATAACAAAAGAATCTATTGCTGAATCATGTATGTATTTTACAAATATGTAACTTTCAAATACAAGCGAGTCAACAGTGTTTGCATGTTCGAGAAGGCTTTCTGTGACAATAACTAAACGTTTAGGTAATCTCCAAATCTTATGCAATCAAATGCGTAGGAAGAGTAAATATTTTTCAAGAGCAGGCCTGCCAAAGGGTTCAGGTTACTTGCCAGAATGATTGATAGTTTGCCAATTGATTTATGGTGCTCAATATGATATTTTGCAAAGTGATTAAAGGTTTCGTCTTCATCTCTTGTGAAATCGCCTACAGTTATATTTGCGGACAAATTTGCTCTCTTTGTGAACTGTGGATGAACTCACCTGAGTGTATATGGCTCAGGAGAACTGATCGCGGTGTCTCGCAAGAGGCAAGACCAGACTGATATTTAACTTCAACAGACAGTCTTTAACCCAAAACCTACTAAGCAGGGATCCTTTTCTGCAGCATATGATCAATCAGCACAGACATGATGATATATGGGGCATATGGGTAAACAAGTTTATAATGCAAAGTCTATAACATTTTGAGAGAGTGAGTAAACCTTTCTACACAATGCAGCAGTGGTGGGAAAGTATTAAGAGCGTTTACTTAACTAAAAATAACAATGCTACAATGTAAAATACTCCATTAAAAGTAAAATCCTACCTTTACAATCTTAAAAAAAACATCAGTGGGAATCTGAGCAAAATGCACTTAAAGTATCAAAAGTAAAAGGAGGCTACTTGTTATACAGAAAAATAGCTCCAGTGAATTAATACATTTTAATGTTTTAGCTGAAGCAGGTGGCTCTAATTTTAACTTGTTAAGACAGTTGGACAGTTTAATGGATAACAAAATGTATCATATTTGATATGTTTCCTGTGTGTCTGCAAAGTAGTAACTCCAGCTGTCAGATAAATTAAGTACAGGAAAAAGTGCAGTATTTGCCTCTGAAGGTTTGTGAAGTAGAAGTGTAAAGCATAATGTGCAAACATTCTGATATCTCAGAACTTCTAATTGAAAGTTCATTTTTAACCTTGGAAACAGCAGTTGACAAAATAGTCTACTTAGGCCTATAAAATTGTTCCAGTATATCTGTTCTTGAGCTTTCAGTCATATCACGGTCTTCTTCAGCGGACGGAGTGGCCCTTGTGGTGAGATTGTTTTGTCATCTATGTCAAAACTGTACTTAAGTACAATAGTTAAGTAAAGTACTTATTTTTTATGTATGTACCTACAGCCAAAATGAGCTTCCATACACTCCCATATGGGCTGGTATTACTGTATTATCCTGCTTGTGCTGGATTATACAAATTCAGGGTTTTCCATTCTGGAAATAAACTGTCACTGACTGAAAGTAAACAAGTATTTTATCATATACAGGCCGGCTCAGACTGATCTCAGTCTGCACAAACACTGGCGGTATGGTGCTTAAAACGCCCACTGAGGAGAAACTGCCATGCAAATCAAAACTAAGACAACTGAGAAGATTTATCTGCAGGAAACCTGAGAGTGAATTGTGAATCAGTCCAGTTCTCTGTATGCATTGCCATACTACTCTCTCTCTCTCTCCTCTCTCTCTCTCTGCTGATGGGAGGAGCGCAGCGAAACTCCTCTCTGTATAAGAAGTGTTGAACGTTCAACAAGGGATTTTACACAGCTACTCAGGAGAAACGAAATGATCTGCCCTGGAGCCGCAGCAAAATGCTGGATGGACACCTACTCCTGGGATGGTTATCGTTCACAGTTATAGTATATCTTCTCAACTTGCCTGGACCAACCGCAGCATATTTCGGGTAAGGACTGACAGACATACAGTGTGTCCATGCTGCTGCTTTCATTGATTTGATTGGTTCCTGAAATCCAGAGCAGGTAATAAGTTTTTCTCTCTCTCTTTTGTTTCTATTTTAACTCACTGAAAACGTTCTTTCAGATAGCCTAATACATCATTCAGCGAGTCTGCAACAAAATCAATGTCGTTCATTTCGTTTTTATGAGTTGTTTTGATTGCACTAATATCTGCGGGTCAGCGAGGTGTCATTTGGCGACGGTCGCGCAGCGCTCAGCGGCCTCACAGCTGGTGGCTGCTGCAGGTTGCTTGCACATGATCTGGACTCACTGAAGCTGCTGACAATTCATTTTTTTTGTGACAAGCAGGGTCACTGATTATCTTAGCAGGCAACTGGCCCGTAAACACAACATCTATTATAGGTAGATGCACGTAGCCCCGAAGTAATGTTGGCCGGGGAGAGTTCAACCCATTCTTTCCCTGACAATTGAGCCAGCGCCCACTGTAAAGTAACCCCTGGCAAGCTTGAATGGCAGGTAGCGGTCGAGTGATTATTTTGCTGAAACACTTGTAAAATCATATCCTTAGTCGACTCTGAAAACAGCCGCGGAGCGAAAGGTGAGTGTATATGCCTCAGACTCAACAGCTGGTAACAATAAAGCAATCTGACTGACTGAACTGGTGGCCGAAACGTCTGCTCAGCTTGCACAGAAAATTCCCCCATCCAGCATAAACATCACACAACTCTGGCAGGGTTTTTTTTTTTTCTTCTTCTGCTGCCTCCATCAACTTTAAAAAACACTTGGAACACGTGTTAGAAAATCAATCTGAAAAACTGAGCATTTCATGAATCACCTCATACACACAATAATGTTTAATTTAGAAAGAGCACAAGGGTGTATATTTCAAAGTAAGTCATTCCCAGGGAACGCCTTGGATTGTAGGTGTAGCCCTCTATGACCTCCAATTCAGAGTGGCTACTAATGCACCGAACTCCGGTTTGTCTGCTCACATGAACTGCACTCTTGGTTTTCTTTTCGGTCTTAGTCACAGAAGAACTTACCCTGCAGGGAAACCAAGATCATTCAAATGAGGTCAGCATGTAAGGTGGGAGAGCAGCCATGTTTCACCTGGAAATGAAGAGTTTTTACCCCCAACCCCCCCAAAAAAACCCAAAGTGACACCTAATCTATGGATTGACAAAACAAAATGTACCTTTTTTAAAAACCATCACGGTGGCATATCATCTCAAGATCTTGGTGATTTTCCGGAGTAGGCCTATCTACAAATATCTGTGTTGATGGGTGTTATTAGTGCACCCCTTGGCTGCAAACATTGCAGACGCGCACAGAGACAAATGGCTGTAGACTGTGGAGTGATGACACTTGAAACCTTTCCAGCAGAGTCAAATTTATGGTAGGTATGGGTGTTGTGCAGGAGCCAGGAGTGTTGGGTGATCTGGGTACTGTTGTGAATCTGCAAGAGAGCACAGGAAGTGTCCCCTAAGGGCCCGTTAGACTGGTGTGTTGGACCTGTCGACCTGTTGTAGTGGGTTTAAGCCTTATAGGCTATCCTTAATAAGGTATGCTGATATGAAAATCTTATGAAAAGTTGAAAAACTGTGGGAAAAGTATAAAAGGAAGAGCAACTTTGGGAGTTCTGAATCATATTCTGGATACCAAACTCTCTGAAGTAACCTGATTATTGTAATTAACACTGTTTTACACGTCTCTGTAAATGTTGTTCTCTTGGGTGTTGTTCTCACCAGAGTGTTGGCACTCATCTGGGGTGATGCAAACAGGCTGAATAGCACCTGCAATAGCTCTGTATGATGGAAACATCTCAGCCCTTCTCAGGAAAATGTCATCTGTAATGCTCGTGCACGCATCTGTACTTTCTGTCTTTGGTTTCAGCTCTAAAGTTGCATTAGAAGGACAAATGTAACCCCGCTCTCTGTCTAACTCCCTGTAGCAGTGTCGCCCTTGGCAGGCAGTATTAAGGTTGATGTGCCAAATTGGCACTCACATCAGCCTTAATGGTCCTAATGGTAATGCATATTTACTTATTCAGTTAGCACTTGTTTTCAATTCCCTCTGTCAGTCTGTTCTCTATCTGTGGCCTGTGTAGTGCAGAGAGACATGTGGTATTACGATACTTCAGATTTATTATTCCGTGGCTCGGTGAGGAAGGAATATGAATGAGCGTCAGTGAATGATTTGGCCCTGCAGCTAAGGAACATGAAACATACTGAAAGAGCCTGCGCAGGGGACACAGATACAAAATGTGACTGCCCCGTGGCCAACTTCCCAGAAACTCAACACCGGTGACACTCCAGCAGAGTCCTGCTCTGGTTTGACTGTGGGACATACTAACACAAACCTGTTCAAACAAATATTCCATGAACATGAGGCATCCTAGGGCCCCTTGAGTACTGATTTACTCAAAATAGAGGGTCAATGTTGCATACCCAATTTCCAAAGTGCGGTGGAGCGTAAGTGTAACATAAACACAATCTCTCCTGCCCATAGTCTGCGCAGCCGAGGGTGGGGTGGGATTCCTGGCGTAGTCAAGCACCCGCTTAAATTGTCATCCTTTGCCACAAGAATGCGAGCACTCATTTTCTTTCCCTCAGCCTGTTGTGGCAGGTGCTGGTTCTGCTAAATCCGTTATCATTAGAGTTTGAATCGGAGATGGTCACTGAGCTTTCGTTACTTGAATTAATAGGTTACAGCACCTTGATGAGATATTGTGTAAACTGTCAGAGAAGGAAGTGATTTGTTTGCTCAGTCGACCCTGTCAGGGCTCCGAGAGCTCTCTGAGACGACTCTCTTGGTTTTAAATTTGAGTTTTGGTAAAAGGCATGTCATTCTGTGGTCTTATAAACTGTGCTGAATGTGAGTCCTAACACTGAGTCAAGAGTTTGTTTTTATTTAGTTCATGTGCGACACATACAGGAAGGCTGCCCACAGTCATGCAACCGAGATTTACCAATCACAGAGGCACCGCAGCATCCGGAAGAAGCAAATATAGTGGTTGCTATTGCTTGCTGTTTAATCACAGCAATATCCTTAAGCACTCTATCACCAGCTTGTTCCCGAAGCAGAGCTGATGCCCTTTCAGTTGGTATCATTGTTTTCCGCGCTCCATTAAGTGAGGCAGAGTGCCAAAAACAACAGGATAACAAATGGGATGTGTGTAAATTTACTGAGGAGGAGTGCTTTTTCAGTTTGCAGCTGTAAAAAGTTTTAATCACTGTGCTGAATTAGTTCCTGGTGTGTATCAAACAGCAGCGCGTTTAACAGTTTAAAAGAGGCTCATGTCTTTTGCACTGCACAGAAATGTTACAAGTTGTTTTTTAAGCGGCTCATTGTAAACATTTCCTTTGGTCCCCTGCTCTTTCTCTCCTCCTGTCTGCTGGTTTGCCTGCCTCATGTGCGTGCCGGCATCCCACCAGTGGTTTGTGGGGAGCTGCTGGGTGATTACCACTCATTAGGAGCAGCAGAGTTAGTGTGGGCTCAGGCTGGCAGACAGTGGTGGCGGGCGTCTCATTACCAGGCCTTAAGGACTGATTAGCCCCTGACATGCAGCAGGGTGGAGAGCACCGTTGATAGAGGGATTTCCCAACTTCATAGGATATCCTGTGGCTATAACCACACCTCAAAGGGTATCACTTTACTTTGAGCCAAGAAGATAGGATTCTCTCAGCACTGGTGCTGTGACCGAGTAGCGTGGTGAGATCACGCAAACCTGGAGGCTTAGATAACAGACCGCATGGCCTTTTGAAAAGAGAGCTTTGTTTTCTTTATATTTCTGTTTGATACATCCGGATTTTGAACTAAGCTGTGCTTTGCTTTGAGTGTTCTGTTCTCAAACATCCTTGTGGAAAGGCCTGCTATGCCTGTGGATGCCACAGGGTGGTGCAGCGCCTTCTGAGAGTGAAGAATGGTCCTCAATCAGCACTTTGTAACCTATTTGTGTAACAGTAGGAGAGTGGGAAATTAAATGTGAAAATGTAAAAGCAGCCAAGTCTGTGTCAAAATTATTTAGGAAATGGGGGAAAAAAAGTTCTACGTGTGCTTAGCAGTGGTCATCTTGCATGACACGTGTGAAGTGTCTTTCAACTTCAGCTTACAGAGCAAAAAATCCTCCCTCTGCACAGAATATCATGTCTTTTCTAAACTATGTAATGCCCAGTGTTACTGTTTATTTTACAGGTTGAATCATCAAAAATGGCAGATTGGTACACATCTTGTTATGAAGGTTTCAGTGGGGTCTGTAGTGGGTTGTAATGGGGTTCACACTGTGTAACAACAAGTTTTTCTCTGAATTTTTCTGAATATTACATGGTTTGGTAAGGCTTTTTGTTTGGCCTGCTCACATCCTAAGGAATTAGAGTTCTGGTGTCATCAGAAAGCCAGAGAGACCGCAGCTAAGACATATTTGATTTTTAAAACGACTGTCCCACCAGTCAGCTGTGTGCACTTCACTGGTGGATAGTCAGAAGATATGGGAGGGAAACTCCCGTTGAAGGAAACTCTTGTTGGTAAAACTGTGCATGGATGATGATCTTTGCAGATGGAGCTGGAGACATGGGCAATTTGCAAAACAGGAACACTAATATAGACTCAAGATACTTTTAGTGGTCAGGCATTGATGAGATGATGCTAGTTAGTGCGACCGCTATGTCCTGTGTTTTCCATCCTTGACCACAGGCGTTTTCTCTGCCTGGTTTGTGGGGATAGAAGAGACATGGCACTTCACGTGTGCCAAGATTAGTAGATTGACAAACCCTCACTTTAGGCTTTGGTCTTCTAGAGAATATCAGTGCATTTCTCACATCTAACTTTTGGGTGTTTTGGGTTTTTTTCCCATCAATTTTCCCATTTCTGTCTTTCTGCAGCAGCTAACATAAAATCTTGTTTTTTATCTCATGTGCCTGTTTACAAAGATTTATCATTTCATAAAGGATCAAAGAAAGCTGACCAAACCTTTTCAAAACTGCAATATTAGACTTTAACTGCACTTTATCAGGATGATCATCTTGCATAAACACAATTCTATAGAAGCCTGACCTGATATGCACTCAGGTGCTCTACTCAAATATGTGTGTTTGCCAAATGGGTGTTTTACATAGACTAAGGTATGCCCCAGAAGGCATATTTTTCCATACTGCTTGAGCATTAGTTTGAGAATGTACAGAGTCAGATGATACTGACATAAATGGGCACTGCGCACAGCAGGCGTTCTCTGCTCACATTGAATATTGCACATTTGCATGACTTTCAACAGCTTACAGCTGCTTTAATCATCAGTCAGTTGTCAAAAGTCCAACTTTTTTACTGCAGGTGATAAATGACTTGTGTTCATGGAAATTCTTGCTACTGAGCAATATTTGTCAGGTGAGGCAAAATAACAACACTTTCCATCTTTTGGCCTGGTAATTACTGTCACAACATGTGTTTGAGCTTCAATATTTCACAGCAGATTAAAAACCGAGTGTTGCATTTTCAGTTTTTGTATTTGTGTTCTGTAGGCCTTGCAGGAAAGAACTAGTCTTTTTATTGTAAGAGTAAATACCCGTTAATGAACTCAGCCCCTTGCAGTTACTGAGGCACGAGTCATTCAAAACAACTACTGTTTTGTTTTGGATTCTGCGGTTTGACTTTGCATGCTCGGCTTATTCACAGAAGTGCTTTTTCCCAGTGTAACGGGACTGAACAAACCTGACATTTCCAGTGTCTGCACAATTTTAAATATGTGCTTCGTAGAATTGCACCAAGTTTATTGTCAAACAGTTTTGCTCTCTCACCAAACAACCGCAGACTGGGTCTTGTGTCAGCATGTGCGAACCGGTGAGAGCTGAGTACAGTATGTGTGCCTGAACGTGTTTGGTGCGTTGGTGTGCTGGTACAGGGCTGCTCTGTGCCATGGTGTAGGCTAGAACAGGGGAGTCATGCGGACACTGCTGCGCGCCCAATCTGTGCCAGTCACACAGTGACTATAACTGAGCTGCTGACCTTAGAAGCCTTGAGTTCTCACATAGCAGTTAAACCTCTTACCATGCCCCACACTCCCATTCCCAAACCCAGGTCCTGTAGTCCTACTGCTCAGCTACCAGCCCTCACATTCACGGCTGTGGATTAAAAAGTTAGGCTGAACAGTAACTTTAACCCCCTTTTTTATGAATTGAAAAAGAGAGTGCAAGGTTTTGTGTGGGAAAAACTGAGAATACAAATTTGAAAAAGCCTATTGCATCATGTCATTTACATTTAAAATATCAAGAGAGCGCAATGTACAGGACTTGGACTCACTCGGTCCATTAGTGGGAGTAGTCTGACACAGCCTATGTGGGTTGTAAATGACCAGAAGGGACAGCAGATGACATAACATTAGGTCATATCCTGTTCAGTCATACAAGATAGCAGACTTGAAAAGCAGTGCTTCTAGACGTTGCATGACATCCCCAATACACAGAAAGGCTCATTACTTAACTAATAATGCCTTACTATGTCCCAAGCCAGTACCACTTTGTTTTCAAAGTCGTTTTGTCATGTTACTGTACTGTGTCAGTCACAGCTTGTTAGGAGTAGTCACAACACCCAGTGCTTTCAACCAGTGACTAATCTTATCTTAGCCTCATACATAATCGTTTACTCTTTCCTCTGTTTCTGGTTTTAATGACTCAGGGAATGAATGGTGTCAGTATGGCTGTTGGGGAGAAAATGTCTGATTTCAGTGGAGGATTTCTTCTTTTATAAACTTCTTGGAGTTGGACAATAGTCTGGAGACTCCCTGTACCAGAGAGTCATTCGACACTGATTCATGGTTTCTTCAATTATTCAAGTTTAAGCTGTGGAGCACATTGTCAGCCGAAGTTAGAGTGGGCCAGAGGGAAAACACCACACACACTCACATTCCTACAACCTCTGGCATGGCCTGGGCTGTGATACACCAGATGGGACTTGGGCAGGGTGGTCTGAAGTTCATCCAACATTTCTGAGAAAAGCACACACTTTTTCCCCCCCCAAAAGGAGCATTTTAAACACTGCAAATGCAGGAGGAAAAAGTGAAAGAGAGAAAAGGAGATCAGCACTGGCGAGTTTAGTTTCCTCCAAAAACTCAATGTTTAATTTTTAAAATATATACAGATGAATCTCAGGTGAGCATGGTAGTTTGTCTTTATGACAGCTGAACTGTTCCAGGACAAATGTTCATGTCTGTCATTGTCTTGTGTAGGTTACATTTGTAGACACCGGTGGTTTTGTCTATAGGGGGCTTTGTTTTGAGCCAACAGCTGGGTGGAATGATTGACATTCATTTAGAGTAATTGACCAGTGGGAATAGGGGAAGTTCGGAGAAGAGGGGGGTGGGAAGAACGAGACAGAGAAGGGGGAGAGGTTGGTTGTGATCTAGGAGACACCAGACCACACAATCTGCAAGTTCAGGCTGATGGAGAAACTTTGGCTTTGTGCTTTTTCTGCCTGGGCTCGTTCAGCCACGACTGACTCTTGTAGGTGTTGACTTAAGGTAGTAAGAGCCCATATGCATGTGCACATGCACGCAAGCACACACATGTATACATGGTAACTAAATAAATAAACCTAGACAGCACCTGTTAGTCTTGTGGAGTGGAGATGATAAACAGACACTGATTGAAAATCGCCAAAACACACTTTGCTGTGTTGCTGTTTTCATTATGAAATATTTTGGCTTTGGTAACTTGTTGTAGTAGTCTCAAAATTCTACAAAGATTTTGATCAAGAGTTGAAACACCAAAGAGAGTCTTTCCTTTGAAAACACCGTAGTGACTGTAACATTATTGTAAGTATTGGTAATATTACTTGTTTCTCAAATGTGAATGTCACCTGCAGAAGTTACAAATATTTGCGGTAAGTGAAAAAACATCTAAAAATGGCAGCAATTAAAGCCTGACCGATACCGGAGAAATGAGAGAAAATCAGCCAATAATAATTTTTTAAGGGATAACCTTAAACATTTAAAAAAGATTCCAGGAATTATGACCAAGATATGTACTGAAGGGGATACTGTAAAGGTTACAGTAGCACAGACACTGGATCCCATTTTATGCTAATTTAAAAACTAATTTTTCTTACCAATTAATCTGTTGATTACTCTTTGGTTATGGTTAAGTTTGGTTATGTTTAAAAGTCCAAAGCCCAAGAATATTCACTTTTATAATAATATAACTGCAATTCCTTGCATTTTAAAATATGTAACCAGTGATTTAATCGATTTGTTCCACAAATTGTATGAGCACTAGATCTAATATTTGTAAATTTTGCTGTCTGGACCGCTTTACATTACATCACATTACATTTACTCATTTGGCAGATGCTTTTATCCAAAGTGACTTATATTTGAGGAACAACATAAGGCTTTAGTCTCCTGAGATTAATCTATACCACATGGACTGTGCTGCCTTTGTTTAGATATGGTTGTGTGAGTATATGAACACCAGCAGTTACTATGCTATGTGTATCTGTACCCTATACACAGAGCAGGTCCAGAAAGTTAAAGTAAGAGAGATAATGTTTTCCACGGTCTAAGAGTTTATGTATTATTACACTTCCTTAACTGTTTCCATACCAAACCAATGAAGAACGAGCTGAATTATCAGCTGAGGGTCACTTCCAGGGCTGTAATGTATAGCCAGACAGGGAGTGATGATGGTGAAGTTTAGTGCAAGTCAATGATTTCCTTGAGGGATCGGCTCCGCGGTGTGAAATGAACCGTTTTCACTGAACCTGGTGCATTGGAAAATGTATATAAAGTAAATGTCACGGTCAATGGGAGGTGACGACAGGTAGAGAGAAAGGACTAAACAAACTCCAGTGGTACTAAGTGAAAGACAGTGGAGGAGGCGCGGCGTGAGAGTGGGTCAGTGATGTCTGCGAGTGTAGTGTGTGGAGGCAAGTGTGTGAATGGAAAAAGCAAAGCTGAGCAAACATCAGCAAGAATCCCACCTCACGTAGGATAATAATGAGTTTTATATGTTGGTGTTATATTCCACGCGTAATTGGTGTTGCTGTGCCAACACCTCAAATAAAAACACCTACAGAAAATGGTCCATGATGTGAAAGCACAGAGTTGCATGTTCATACTTTCTAATTCAGTGTGGTGGACATACTGTGTAAGTGAGCTTCACTTACTCTTCAACTAATATTTATCTTTAAGATAAGCAACTGCATACACTTGGTACTGCCTTCTAATAAGGCCCCCTTAATAAAGGCTTATAAGTTGTAACTAATTGCTTTATTAATAGTTAATAAATAATTAATTAGTGCTGATCTTTAAATTTGGTACTAATGATGGTATAAATGTTATAAAAAAGATTAGACGATTAATCGAATAGTCATTTGTCAGAAAATGAATGGACAACATTTAAAAAAACATTAATTGTTTAAACCATTTTCAATCAATAATTCACAAAAAACTGCTTTTACATTTTTAAAATGGGAAAATTTGCAATTTTCCTTTGTTTTTATACGTTAATAAATCGACTATGTTTGGGTTCTTTGGAAAAAAACAAGCTAATTCCAGGCATCACCTTGAGCTATGTCAATTTTTTTTATGAAACAAAACAAAAATTTTTTTGTTTGTTTGTTTCATAAAATAAACAAACAATGATAATCTGCAGATCGATGGATGGATGAAAGAATTATCATTTGATGCTGCCCTAAAATGTTGGCAATCCATTTATTAATGCCTAAAAAGGATGGTCCAGATCAAATGCAGCGTTTTTGTGAAAGGATAGTGGTCATACAGTTCAGTCAAGTGATTTGAAAAAGTTGTTGTCATTAATGGCTTATAACTGATCTGTAAAGCTTTAATAAATTACTTATTAACATTAATAAAGCCATTAGTTACAACGTATAAACCCTTTACAAAGGGTCCATTATTATAGAATTACTGAGCGTCATTGACTTGTCAGAGATGTGGGCGTATTTTTCCATTATCCCTCAAAAGTGGTCATCGTTTTCTGAAAACACAATAATGATTTCAGTTTGACTGAAGATTTCAGATTTGTAACGATTGTGATTCAACCATTGCACTGTTTTCCAGTTCTCCTTTCCTCGAAGTGAGTTGAATGAGCAAACAGCAAACAGCAGAATATTTTTTTGTTGTTGTTGCATATCACCATATTGGAATGTGTGACCCTTTTGTGTGACAGCAGGGGTCACAGTCCTGCATCCAGAGAAAATACTGACTTAAATTTCCAGCAAACTTGAATTAATAAAGAAGATTTATTGACTCTGCTTTTAACTCTGCTGATCAACTCTGCTTTTGATCATGTGTGTAAAAATAAATAAATAAATAAAAGAGAAAAGAAATAGATAGGTATTTTTCACACAGAAATGGAATTAGTGCACATCTGTGATACTATTTGACTATTTTCTGGTCTGCCACAGAGCGGAAACATGCGCACGAGCGAGTCCCGGCCAGTAGTTCCTTCTCTGGAGACGCAGAGATTCTCCGCTCTCAAATCTCTCCCCTCCACGCTTTGCCCCCGGGCCGTCATTGTCACTAGCTAGAAATATGCCTTTGTGTAAAAAAGCCGCAGAGACAGTAGCGATGAGATCAGTGTCGTGTCATCTTTGGCCTCCTTCCAGCTCTGCTCAGACCATCTTTTTGTGTCAGACAGACAGATGTCTCACAGACAGTTGAGGCCTGTCACTCTAATGGTCTCTTGTTTTGGCAGGCATGTAGGCTGTGATTTAAAGCTGATACGTGTTACTATGCATGTCTTACTGAGGAATGTGCACGTCATGTTGGTGGTATTGAGTAAATTAAGACCACCGTTTGTTGCTAAGCTATACATAGTAAAATTTCAATCAATATGCAATAGCAGACTGCTTCCTGGTGGAGTGAGAATTTTAAATATATAAATACATGATTTTTAATTCCCAGCTGGTGTTCCAAATGGACTTAGGCAGGTACTTCATGTGGCGCCATCATTCAATCCCTGACTGCTTGCTTGCCATAGAAATGTTGTGGAACGGTTGTCAGTCACATGTAACATACTGGGTCTGCTGGAATTGTTTGTTTTGGCACTTTGAATATGTTTCCTTGGCATTATTAGAACAGGGTATTCTAACAAAGCATGAAACAAATAAGAGGAAAATGTCAGTTATTCACGGAGAAACACGGTCCTCGTGCATTGCGTATGCCTTGCTCTCTACGCCTCAAACCATACATTTTTTTACTCTAAGTGTGTTGGGAGAACAATCTCTTTCAAGACACAGCTTGCCAGGTTTCCATATGAAAATTCATAGCTGTCGGACAAGTTAAGGAAAGGCAAACATGCTTTGTAAAAAAAGGAAACCATTTGACCCAATCTGAAAACAAATCCTGATGCCTCTTTTTTGAATTGACAGGCTGTGAATGCACTGTAAAGACAATATCATATATCACATGTGAACTATTAAGTCCATTGGTTTGAAACTGAGGACTCGAGGGGAAACATTTCAGTCGGTTATTGGACTTAATAAAATAAAACTCTTGTTGAACAACTACTGTGACCTTCTGCTAGAGGCTGAAATGAATATGAGTGGTGACAGAATCTTCAGTTAAAAAGTTGGAAATGTAAGTAATGGACATAACTGATCAACACCTCTGGTACATTAACTAAACCGGTGTAGACATCCAGCAGGTGCTTTGCACCTTTGAAAAATATTTTGCAATAATTTCCATTACACACTGCTTGGCAAAATCCAACTGTGTGGCAGGTTTCCCATTTGTGGTTACTCTTCACAGTCTTATAGCTCTTTTACTTTATTTGGCTATATGTACACTTTTGCACACAAGTGATGGACAGTTCATGATTGATGTTGTAATAATGTTGTGATATAATAGTACATAAATTGTCTAAATAGATGTTAAAAGGCAGATTGGTTGTAAAATTTTAAATGTTGTTAAATCACAATTTACGGTTATCTTTAAGTTCAATGTAACAAATGTCCATAAAATATGCTGTGACACTATATGTCAATGCCAAAAATAAATTTAATAATTATTGGTGATATTGATTTCAAGTACCTCCTTTTAAGGTAAACTAATCACATAATAATTCTGAAATCCCTGTTTCATCTGTCAAGACATTCACTTGCAAAATGGAGTGCTTTATCTTTGTTTTTGAATTATTTTATCAATGCAGCATTAAGCAAGGTGTCAATCTATGCACAAAAGAGACTTTAAATGAAAGAAAGTATCCAAGTCCATCTGCAAAGGCACATTGGCCCGAAGACGTGTGCTTTTGTGAGTTCTGTAAATCCATTTATTCTTCAGTTTCACTTTAAGGGTGTAAAGAAGGCCAGAAATTCCACATAATGAACAGCTACAGTGCCAATCCTGTCAGTTGGTGTGACCAAAATGGTCACAGGCTGACAGTCATGTCCCCTGTGTGTGTTTATGAAAGTAATGCTCTGCTTTCCCCATCACAACCTCAGAACGCTGGTCGTTGGTTTTGCCAGCTATGTGGCAGTCCCTGCTTTGTGTGTTTTTTATATACGCTTCCCTTAAATAAACTGACGAAAGGAGTGCAAGTCTACCACATGTTCTCCATACCATGTTTAGAACTGATACTGGTGCTTGTATACTACTAGACTTTTGTTATGGGGATTCTATATAATGACAGTGTAAATCTTGCTGTGGGATCATGTTTAAATTTCTACAACACTACCCCCCCCCCCCCCCCCAAAAAAAAAAAAAAAAAAAAAAAAAAAAAAAAAAAAAAAA